>NC_133030.1:34155000-34455000 GCF_048771995.1 Taeniopygia guttata | reverse complement strand
TTCTTCCAAATTTGCAATCCTCTCCCAAAGTATTAGGAGATTTTCTTAGCGAAAATCAGTGTGACTGGCTAACAAATCTATCTTAAAATCTGTAAGAAAATTGATGCATTGCTGCTGTAAATGGAAAACAGTAATAGCAGTTTAAAAGGGCTTAAAATACTCAAGTGCCAAATCTTGAAAGTATATCGACAATCATCATGTAAGGATATGAGAATTTTAAGGAAAATCAGATAGCTTAAGAAAAAGAAATTAAAACTGATTTTGCTTATTTGAGCAGCTTTAAAGCCTCTGTGAACAATGTTTAGGCTTCTTGCTCTCTGTCAGGCAAGAGCAAGCAACAGTAAAAAAGTTGTTTTGTCTATTTACTATTTTGAAATCTAAGCTTAGGGCAAGAGCTATATAAGCGTAACTTACAATAAGGAACAACAAAATCTCTCTTTACTTTAAGAATAGCTTAATGACAGGCATGGACTTCTACCGTGGCTCTGGCAAAGCAGTCACTGCTGCCAGTCACTGAGCACAGTGTCATCGGTACAGGATGACTCATTAGGGGGCTGGAGGAGTGGAAGGAATACACCTAGTGGTGCAGGTCTGTAGCAGGATTTTGGCTGACCCTTGTGAAAGAAGAGCTTTCTAGATGTGTTAATTCCATGTTGGGCAGTTTGGAGTAGGTTTGTGAGGGGGAAGACGGAAGGGAAGCTATAACTGAAACACTAAGACAAACATAATTTTACAGTACTAGTAAACACGGCACTTATAGTTCCTATCATCATCCTTCCTCAATGTAGGAGGGAAAAGTAATCCTTTTAGGAGTTTATTTGCATCCCTCTGCAGACTGTCCTGAGCTGTCCTCTGCCCTTCCTTACTGAAACAGCATCACAGGTCACTCCTAAGCATAACTGCTCTATAATGGATGGAATTAACACCCCAACACTAAACTAGAATCCAGTTTTGGGAGAGACAGAGAAAAGAACAGACAAGGAGGGAAAGAAACCAAGATTAAAACTACACTTTCACACATAGGTACAGACTAACCTGAGCTTAGAGAAAATCATCAATGAGCTAGCTGCTTAGAGAAAATCATCAATGAGCTAGCTGCTCATTCCATGAGAAAGCTGGCTCATTAATTAAAACAGTATCTTCACCTGTGACAGCACAAAGTCAAAACAGAGGTGTCCAGCTCAGCAGGTAGGGAGACCTGATCAGTATCAGCCTATTTCTGTAGCTTAATGACAGGCATGGACAGAAGAGAAAGGAAGGATGTGCTAAGTTGCAAAATGGGACTGAAAATGCACTTTTGACCAATAGCACATTCTTCAAAACAGTAACCTCTTCTCCATATTGAAACATTATCCACAAATGACCATTGCCACTGTTATCATTTTTCTCATAATAAATTAACAATTGGAAGCACAGCTTCAGAAAATTTATTTGCAGACTCTATGCATCTTTGAAACTAGATTGGCCTTGAATTAGTTATGAATACAAAACTCAGCTGCCATTAGAAGAACCTTAAGGAAAATCATTGTGTAAGTTTTGAGCAAGTATGGTTCTGTTTAGAGAGTTTTATCAAAACCACATGAAACCATGTGACACCCAATGTCTTTCTTGGTGTTTTCCTTGAATATTGAGTTAATTTAAGCCCTGAGTAAAAAAGAGATCACAAGACTTGGATCTTTTGGATCTGCACAAAGTGACATTTACTCTAGTGGGCCTTGGAGTCAAAGTGGGTGAGTCCCATGCTCAATGAAGTTCAGTAATTATGGTGAGTCAGTTTGCATGTGAACAACCAAAAGCCCCCATGCTATTTCACTGACAGGAACTGAAGACATGTTCGTGTTTATTTTGCTAGGTACAGCCAGACTTCTGGCATAAGAAACTAGAAAAAAATAGAAATACAAGGCATGTAGTAGCCCAACCTAGCTGGAGGCTGCCTGCATCAGCCTGGTGCCCCACCTAAGCTGGCAAACCTTGACCATACCCAGCTGGTCTGTACAAAATAAATGTGTCTACTACCTTCAGGCATTTCTTCATCTTTTCTGACCACACTTGCCTCTGGCAAAAGGAAATGAGCTTTTGTGTTTTCTTAGGCAAGTCACAAAGACCCTCTTGTCCTAAACTATCTCCATGAAATGAAAAAAATCATCTTTATCAAAGTGCTTTGAGATCTGCGAGTGAGCGGTGTTATATCATTGAAATGCATCATTGATTATAAAATAAATCTGCAGTGCTGCTAATTGAAACTGTATAATCAAAAGGGCTTTTAAAAGTCTGTTCACCCTTCAAATGAATATGGAACTTCTGTAGTATGTTGTGACTAGTTCATAGCAAATAAAATATTTGCTGGTTTATGTCTTGATGATGCTCTAAATTTACATTTTGACAAAAAACAATACTCTCACTAACTGCTCAGATTTTACCCTCTTTCCAGATTTGTATTACCCTTTGTATGTAAGGTTTGTTGCCTTTCCTAAATCTCTCACACAGAAATTTTACAGTTGCAGTTTTACTAAAATTAAGCACACAGCAATTTCCAGAGTCAGAAGCTGATTCTGGTGAAAGACTTTGGGCAAGGCTTTGGCCCAAGGTACCCAGCTGGTACAAGGCCACTGCGAGGTCCCTTCAGAGAGCAGTGCCACCGCTTCACCTGAGGACAGCCTGCAGCCAAGCAGGCTCCACGTTCCAGAGAGCTGGCCAGGACACACGTCCCAGGGAAGGCCTCCTCCCCTTCCTCCCCTTCCTCCTGCTTCCTCCCCTTCCTCCCTGGCCATCCAGCTTGGCTGCCCAGGGGCCATGGCTGAGCGCAGGGCCGGGGCGTGGGGGCTGCCCAGTGAGGAGACCTCCTCTGGCCGCTCAGCCTGGACAGCCCTGGCCTCGCGCCCTCTGCCCTGCTGGGACTTGCACACCAGCTCGGTAGGGAATTGCAGTAGGTCCTTTGACCTCCTTCTGTGATTCTCAGCAGAAAAAACCCACTAACCAATATGATCACTTTAGACTCCTCTTGCTTTCACTTGGGTTAACAGCAGAGGTTCCCTCATAGTGCCAGTGCATCAGCAGTGTGAGTCCACACCAGCACTGTGAGATGCCATTTCTGACGCAGGTCCGGGAACGCTCAGGCACACGCTTCCCTTTGAGACTGGCTGCATGCAAGGCCTGGGTTATGTGGCTCCTGCCCCAGGAAAGCAGCAAGCAAAGCAGTAAAAGGAAAAACATACATAAAAGTCAGGGCTCTGCAGTTCCCAGCCCTGAGCTGTAGAGGCTGGGCTCTGTGGTTGCATTTTTCAAAGGCTAAAAAGAATAAATCTTCCTGAATATAAAGGATATGGCGCAGTGTGAGTCCCTGGGGGTTCTGAGGCAGCAGTGGGCCTTCATGAGGGGAAATCCAGCTCTGCAAGGACTGGCATGGATATCAGTGTGGGTCTAGGGAGAATACATTGAAATTCAGCACAGCCCTCTGCGGCCCGGCTGTGTGACGCACTGGGGATATTTGGCAGATCCTCCTGTATTAGCCCCTTTCTCTTCCTGTTGTGTCTGAATGAATAGCCATTCTGCTTAATTTAACCTATTTTTTCTTAAGTTCATACTCTGACTATTTACTCTAAAGCTAGATCTGAGTAGTATTTGTATAACTACAATTGTTCAGTATATTCCAGCAATGTTGATTCATTTGTGAATTCTTGGCAAGACTTTTATTTATGAAAAAACCCCAGTGTATTTATAGTTGTACAACATTAATGTGTTTTTTGCCATCATCATAACTTATTTTGCTCTACCTGGCAATATGAATGTAAAAAGTGATGTTTTGTTATAAATTATATCTGCACCAAGACAAATTATTGCAATAGCTTCATTCATATAGATACAGGTATGCATTAAAGAGGAGGCAAATTGCTAAAAGACTCTCCTAATATAATATAACCTCCTCTATATACAAAATCAGTCTAGTAAACAGTTTAGGCTAGCACATCAGTAGAAGTCTGTTGCTGAAACCTGTATTGCATATTTTTTCCAGCATGGTAAGAGATCCGTTCCCAATTTCCCATGCTTTACATTGCAATCCTTAACACAGTACGTTCCATAATGAACAGCATAAGTACAGTAGCTCAATGCCAGATTCCACTACCAGGCACCACCCTAAATAGAGTTAAAATACCACAAATTCAAAGAAACCTTGGAAGAATTTAACAGTAAATACTATTCCAGTAAGTGATTCTTTTTCTGTCATGTAAATATGTTACTTTTTGAGTCTTTTCTTTAATTGAAACACAGGAATGTGATAACATTCCGTGCGACAAATGGCTTCAACATATCACATAAATAGAAAATTTTGTCAGTATTTCTTTGAAACTGCATGCTTTTGAAACATAGTTTAATATTATTTTTATCCATACAGGTGTGTCTCGAGCTCCATATGTCATTTTATTGTTACCTAGTACTTCCAAACTCTGGTCAGGACACTCTGAATAAAACAAAATTAATGCCTTTCCCCATCTAAATCTGAACTGGTCTTTCTGTGCATAAGCCTTATTAACTTAAGTGTTTCCATTTACACCAGAGTTTCTGATTGCGGTCAAGACTGAAAGTGGAACTTCAGAATAAATAAGATATTTCAGAGAAATGTCACTATATCAAGGCACTTTATGAATTAAATAAGATTTGTTAACTTCTTTTAGATATCAAAAGATTATTGTTGGACCTAAGATGACAAGATTTCAAGAAAATTTTTGCCTGCTCTTGAAACCCACGTATATTCAGATACTCAACAGAAGATAAAGATCAAGATATTAGGTGATTATTAAATCATATACTTGGGAGAAAAAAAATGTATTTTTAAAATTTTTTAATAAAAACTAATATGTGAAACATTGGAGCATTGATATGGACAGAATAGATATTACATTTATAATTATCAATGTGATCTAGTGTAATTTTTATTTTCTTATCACCCAGACAACCTGGAATGCCATCCTCCACATATGAAGAATACACCAAAATACGGCTTTCTTTTCTAAAGCTAGCAGTAATTTCTCTGAAAAATGTGCTTGCTCTGCACAGTCTTACATCCAACTGGTCAGTCCAAAAGCCTTCAAAATCTTATTTTCTTTGCTATGAGGGAAAACTTTTATTGACCTATTTATAAAATAAATTATTATAAATATAATAAGCATTTCACCAAACTTTTTTTGCTGTACAATATTGGGTTTCTTGCTGTACTTGGTGTACAAAATCTCATTGCTATCCCACCAGGAATCTGATGATGTAAAGTGCAAAATACCCTTGCTATGAATAAAAATATTATTAATAATTACTAGAATTCTATCCCCTTCATTAATGCAAAAATCTCCTTCCTAAAGAGTGGAGTAATTTCATGAGTTATTGTCACTATGGTCACATTGTTGTCCTCTGTGGACACATAATTTTTAGCATGGGGTGGTGTGGTTGAGCATTACTTTCATTGAGCATTCTATGGCCAGTAAGTGTCTTGAGTTGTTTAAGTAATTTTTATGTTTTTAAAAACTAAAACAACCAGCCAAACCCATGGACAAACAAACAAAAATCCTTGTGCTTCTTTTGGCTCTGACTGTCATTTCCTGCCAATACTCCACCCGATCTTTAGAACGTTTCATGGTACCCTATGCTTTCTCCGCAGTTATCTGTGAAGGCAACGATGAGGTTTTGTCACCAGGTGGAGCTTGAAGCTCCAGTCCTCAAGTCCTCTGCCTCATTTCCTGCCTTCAGCAGGGAGTTCCTCAACCTTTCCAATCCCGTAGCTAGGCAACTTCAAAACCTTTGGAGGTAAATTTGGTTGTATAATCTGTTGTATGTTATAAGCATTCCTATTAGAAGCACTTTTTTTACATATTGAGTCATGTTTGCTGAGGCTGAAATTGGTTAGTAATCAAAGGAAAAAGAATAAAGACTTTCCACATGTGGGCCTGCAGTGTAACTTCTGCAACAAATTGCTCCATGTTTGGCTCTTCGAAAGCTCTACCAGAAAAAGCAGACTGATTGCGAACTAAATATGACAGTGCTGCTAACAGAATGCTATTTTATATTATTGTTGGGCTCTGGATGTTCATCACCAAAATCAGTACTCTCATGTGCTAATAGACTGGTGCATCAACACCGAGCAGCCCAAGCTGGGGACTCATCAAATCAACACCAGCAGTCCTTATATCCTAATATATTTCATCTGCAGTAAAGAAATACTTCCCTCATGCTACAGGCTGTGCCAGTGGAGAATGCTCTTGGAAATATGCAGCCTTATATATGGTAGAGTCCCATTTACTGTTCTGGTACAACACGGAGTAGAGGAGGAGCTGCCTCATACTAGGGGCGTGCTCTGGTGTGGGAATAGTTTGACCTCACTAGGGAATCAGGAAATCTCTCCTGATTAGACCCTGAGATTATCTCTATTGATTAAAACTTGGTGCTATTGGTGCCAAGGTCACAGGTTTGATCCGGGTATGAGCCATTCACTTAAGAGTTGGACTCAACAATCCTCTGGGTCCCTTCCAAACTTGGAATATTCTGTGATTACTGTTCTTAATTTGTGCCTCTTAGAGGTAGGCTGATTTTTCTGATATCTTACTATTACTGGACAGACAATGAAACTTTTTAAAAAGAACAAATTATATTCATGGCAGTAAATAAGCTGCAGTGGTAAGATTAGGACTTTAACCCAGAAAGTCCTGGCTGCGCACTATTGCCAGGGAAGGCTTCTCCAGGCAGGCTCCAGAAGGAACACATTCAATGCAAAGGGCAGAAGCTGACTAGCACAGAGCAGAAAGCATCCCATGAACATGGAGATGATCAAATGATCAAAAAATTTTCTCAGATAAAAGCATGAATGCTTAACTATTTGTGTCAAAGTTGATACTTTAGCCTGACAAATAGATTGAACTATTCAGAAAAACTTGACAATAAGTAGATGTAGATATGGAAATGTGAAAATAGTGCCAAGAATTACACATGGTTTATGTAAGCATTTGGGGTCATATTGTTGTACAACAAAAATATTGCAGCAGTCAAGTTTGTAATTAAAAGGTTTATGTCTAATAAAAACTGACCTGAAAAGGAAGCAGCTCAAGTTACCAGGCAACAATTTGCAATGGATCAAGGAAAAACTAGATAGTCCCTATCTCTAGGGAGAAAGCTCTGCTGATCTGGCAACAGATAAATTATTCTCCGTGCTCTTTTATAATCTTTGACCCCTCCCTGGGTCCTGTCAACCATTATTTCAATTAAAGTAAGAAGCACTTCTTGCAGTCAGAATAAGATGTATGTTCTCCAAAACTTTTAGTCTGTTTTTGAAACATCAATGTTCACATGCTCTTTTCTGCGCATGCATTTTAGAAACTTTAGACAAGTTAGTGTGATTGCAGAGCAAAATTTCACCATGACTTATTTATCTAATTTACTGGTTGAAATAATGTAAATTTTGCATAACAAATGAGGCCTGTACTGTGTGAGTTTGTTCTTTTGGCATATGGTGTACTTATATGCAGGTTTTCCTTTGACATCTAAGGTCCATGGATGACAATGCTCTCAAGATTGTACTTATGATTTGGACTTTCAGCTTTCTGTACTCTCTACTCTCAAGCGATATCAATGACAGCCCTGACCATAACTGGGCTGCTATTAATTGTGACAAGGAGAGTGCAAATTGAATCATTAAGCAGTAGATGTTCTCACATTTTAAAGAATAAATATTCTGGGTTTTAGGAAACATTTTAATTGTAAAAATCCAAAGGTATCAGTATATTTGAGTGCCTAAAACTCTTCCACTTTGAAAAAGAACAATTACTTTTGAAGTTAGTTTGAAGACTATTAATGTAGTTGGTCCCTTATATAAGTCAAGAATAGTACATACAGCAAAATTCAGGCACATTAAATTATGTATAAAGAGGATTGATTTTCTGAAAGTTAGTCCTGACTTATAGACAAAGTCAAAAGCTTTTCGAACAATTCTTTATAACTCCATGGGTT
This sequence comes from Taeniopygia guttata, assembly GCF_048771995.1. Taxonomy (NCBI): domain Eukaryota; kingdom Metazoa; phylum Chordata; class Aves; order Passeriformes; family Estrildidae; genus Taeniopygia; species Taeniopygia guttata. Next base: position 34,447,011 of record NC_133030.1, on the reverse strand, counting down.
TATCCACTTCTGCTTTCAGCACTTTTCCCATCTCTCTGTGGACAGAATAGATTGTCTTTGCGTTTGAACACAGAAGGAGGTATGTATAGGTACTTAACATAAACTTAATAACTTCTCTTATTTTATCACTTGACACTTGGCAGCTGAGTTTCTGTTGTTTCTTGAATATGTTGAAAGAATCTTAATGCCACTTATTGGTAAGCGTGTGCCTGAATTGCTTGAATATGTAGTACACTCATTTTAATCAATTATGAATATAGCTGTACTAGAATGCTGGTCACTAAATTTGGGAACACAATTTTCAGCGCTTCACAGTTAAGTATGAAAATATTTATTGTTCAGAGAGTAAATGGAAGTTGATGCATTTTGTTCATGCTGCTAATAAAGTCACTTATTAAATATGTTGAAAAGATATATTAGCAAAGATATGAAATATCTCTTTTGGAGGGACAGAATTTGATAACATAGCAGCGTGTGTCTCAGATCCTGCTGGGAGGCTGGTGGAGGCACCTCTTCACTCTAGTCTTGGTACTCAGATTTTGGTTGAGTTCTTTTTGTATAAACTTTGCACACTTCATGCAAAAACTAAGGTGAGACCTTCTTTTCTTTTATCCTATGTAGTCTTTTCCCTATTCTGAGATTTTCTGTAAACTAACACTTTAGCATGAATGGGAAGTCTTTAAGATTAGAAGAAGACTTTCAGTAACTCCAGCTAGAAGTCCTAGAGTCTCTGCTTCCTACCTCGATTTCCTCTCATTTCACAGTTCTCTCATCTTTGCTATTTTTCCTTTGGAAAGACTAGCTACTTTTTCAGTTTAATTAATTGACAAATCCACAGGTTTAGTTCTTACACTTCCACTTATTGTTTTAATTTTCTCCCTGTCACCTTTACAACCCCTCACAAGAACAAAATGCAAAATTACCTTTCTCCTTCTTTGGCCTAGCTTCTCACCACAGTCTTTGTACACTTTCATCTTTTTCTCTCTTGTGAAGAAATATAAGTCTGATACCTGATTGTTTTCCAGTTTCTCCATGCAGCTCACTGCATGCATCCCATCTCCTTCCCATCCTTATTTATCCCTTTCTCAGTTCCTCATACAGAATATACTTATATGTATAGTTTCCATTTTAAAAACTGCTTTATTTCTAGTTGCCTCTATAACTGCTTGCTGTCTTTCATCCCCTATTGCTAAGATCAACAAATATTCATTTAGGGTATCTAAACAATTAAAGACTTGGACTTTTTCTTCCAGTTCTGTGCTAGATGTTCTCCAACTTCTTGCCACGTTCTGGTATAAGTGTATGCTTGCAAGGCATACTTCACATGCTCTCACCAACAGCCTTTTAAGAATTCCATTTCTTTTCTCACTTTGGACATTGACTAATGGCAGTCTAATGCATAAGCACAAATTCAGTTAATTTATTTCACTGATGCTTTGTACCGATTATCTGCATTTAGCTAACTACAAATTTACTTCATATACAAACTAAAATTTATGTATCTGTAGAAGGTCATCTCAAGCTCAATATGAACAAACCAGAGTTTATTAGTCTTTCCCCAAAGCCTTCCTTACTTCATAATTCATCCTGAGCAATATCACATCATGCCTGTTCAAGCTGTCAGCCTGCATATTTTTTGCAATTCTGACCTCTAATAAGGTTTCATATTAGTTCAGTGCTTCGGTTTTCTTCATTATTTCTGCACCATTAAAATAATTCTGATCATTTACACAGTAAAGGCCCCTATTCCCATCTTATTGTATTCCTTTTTTGCTTGCAGGCAACTCTTTCCTATGCTGTTTTTTTTTTCAGATGAGCACCTACACAGAATGTTTCTGCAAAATCATTTCCCTAGTTCAGTACTTGGACATGCCTAAGCTTCTGTACTAACTCAAATAATTTGCATGCAGTTTTCAAGCTCATTATAAATTCTCCCTTACTACCTGAGAATTTGGAATCCTGCCCTTAAACTGGTCCACAACATTAGCTTCATTTGACTGAGAACCTTAACATTTGACAGAGAACCGTTTATAACATTCTTACTTCTTATACCTCATGCAGTTTCTCATACTTAAAAGGAAGTCCCCATGGCCATCCAAATATGGTCATATATGCTAATATATCATCCTCTTTCAAAACTAGAAAATGTGGGATGTGATTCAGTGGCTGAAACTACCAGCTGTCTTGGTGAATAATACTGTCTCATTTCACTTTCTCTTTTTTATCTTTTCATTCTAAGCTGGAGAAATGTATTGTTTTGAGTTTGTGTTTGAACAGCATCAAGCACAACTGGATATGATCTTGAACCAGGACTCTTCCACATGACACCAATATAAATAAATAGTTGTGGTGTTATTTTTTTATGCCAGAAAGTAGTCTCAAGCCTAATTCCTTGTCCTCGTGGGGAGCTATGTGCAATAAATAGACATGTGAAAACGGGAGAGTTTGAAAAATAAATGGCTTAGGAAAGAGATTTTTTCCAGAGAAATCAGAAGGAGAAGCATTGATTTTTTTTTGTTGTTATATCTGTATTCTGCATGTTTGAAATTGCAAGGCTACAGAGGAAGTCTAGCTTCCTTTATATTTCCTGTTAAGCTGATACCTCAAAGTGCATAGAGCAGCAGGCCTGACCAAGCAAAAGACAGTGAAATGAACCCTTTCTGGTGATAAACATTACAAGCTTTATCCTTTCCAAAACTAATATTTAGACTGATTTATTGTCTTCTGAAGTTTTATATATATTTTTTAATGTATTCATATTACTATGATTATTAAATCACACTGTTAAAAGTTTATTTCATAAACCAAATTTTGTATTTATATTGGCAAATATAAATATACACAGATTTGATTCTGAAATGAATGAATACTGACAAGCTCATTTAGACTGACTATCGTATAATCGGTATAATCAATCATTTTGAAAAAATCACATACTCAATGAGCTACATATGAATTACTGACCACCAACTATTCATAAAAATCCACAGTAAAATTTCAAGTGATGAATACTATCTGAAATTGCAACTTATCTACAAACCAAGAAAGTCTGAGACTGAATGTGTGCATATCTGTGTGTGCTTTTATTGTTTACATAAATCCTTGCTTATGAGGTTGTATTTATGAGTGATAAGAATCTCAACACTACTTTCCAGGTGTATCTAAGCACATCATCTTATGTCATAATATGTTAAAGACTCCTATTTTAATGGTTCTAAATATGGAAAATGAATATTTGATTCTTTTGTATTTATATATTTATCTGTGATTTTGGGGAAGTCTAAATTAATTTACTTTTCTCCACAAAGGGACAAAAATAAAAAGTGCTCATATCATTCTCTTGGCAAGTTTCTGTGTCAGAGCTGCCCAAAATACGTACCTCATTCCCCACAATTTACATGGTTAGCATATTTATTTTAGAAAAACTTTACACTTGTTAGTCACATCTTGCATCAACAGCACAACCTTGGCAAAGACATTTCTTACAGATACTGTGGAACTCGCAAGCATCATGACAGAAAGGCATGGGTTATTATCAATTGCTTTTGAATTGCTCCTCCATCTTCTTTATTCACTGTTTTCCCTAGAACTGAGTGCAGGAGTGAATGGAAAAGAAGATTGTACCTTCCTTTCTTCTGTGACTCAAAAGTACAGCTAGTGTTTAGCTGTTGAATTTCCATCATACTCCCTGCTTTCTTATAAAATATTTTCAAATAGTAAATTCTGAAAATATATAAACAAGTGAAATAATGCCCAGAAATTACCAAGCTCAAATGATTCCTGGGTAGACAAATTGAAAACAATAGCTGGTTTGGATGTTTCAGAAATAGAATGCGTTTGTAGGTCATTACTCAATCAGAAAAGTTGAATCTAGGACAGATCCTGTGAAAATAAAGGACACATGTATTTATCATTTTAATGTTTTTATTATGGTGAAAGAGTTTGGTGTAGTCATTTTTCCTGTATGAGAAGACAGTTTAGTCAAAATTTTACAGGAAACCTTTCAAATCCATCAAAATTAAATTTTGATAAGCACTAGGGAAATATTTTTATTTGTTTGTTTATTTGTTTGTTTGTTTAATTTAAATTGATATTTTGGAAGAAAAATGCTGCAGTTAGCTATTGCAGACAGAGAAGAATGAACAAAGATCCAACAGTGAAGCTTAAAGTTTGGTTGCAAAAGTTATAAATCCCTAGATACCACAGTCAAATTGGCATTGCAATATTTGCTCTGCAAATAGTAGTCAAAAAGGAATTGTTAATTTGGAGTGGAATATGCGCTCCCCTCTGCTCATGGTAAGGTTGCAAAGGGTTTCAGCAGTCCAGGTTCCTAAGGAAACTATATAGAACTCAGACCATTCAAATCTGCCAAAACGAAACCAATAGTACTCCAATATGATGAGAAGAGTTTTTCATACACATATGAAAAAATGAAGGAATGGGACAGGTATTATAAATTATAATCTGTCTGGAGTGGGACTGTGGCAGTACAGTACTTTTCAGATTTGTCATAAATCTTCCATTTGATCCAAAAGGCCTTTCTTCATTTGATATCAAAATCTTGATTTAATTTGTTGCCTTAACATTGTTTTGTATTAATAACTGGAGCAGTGATCCTTAAAAGCACAAAACACTTATTAAAATGGGATAATTTGGACTATTTCCAAATGTATTTCAAAAAAACATTATTGCTTTAATAGCTATAGTCTTGTTCTATAGGACTTTATTATGTTATGAATTTACCAGATATATTCTCAAGGGGTAATGAATAAGATTCAGGAGAGCATTTTCTCAGTGTTAAATTGCTCTGGTTAATAACATCTATCCATTGCCAAAAGTTAAATGTAAAACACAGTAAGATAACTCTCTTCTTTCAAATCTGAAATCATAATACTACATTTTCCAAAACCATGAAAATGTAAAAGTTTGTTTTGGTTTTTGTTTGGGTGGTTTTGTTTTATTGTTTTTTCGGTTTGTTTGTTTGTTTGGGTTTTTGTTTGGTTGTTTTTTTGGTTGTTTTTTTTGGTTTTTGTTTTTTGTTTTTTTGTTTTTTGTGGTTTTTTTTGCACAGGTAGCTTTGGAATAATTATAGACTAGTCTCTAGGGATTTTTGGTTCTGGAAATGCAACATGTTGTCACCAGACTTCTAGCATTCTGGTAGGGGATCAAGATCTTAGGCTGGCTGTAGCTGTTTCAACGAATGCTGAGAGATCATTTATCATTTAGACAGCTCTGGTCCAAGCCACTGAAGGTGTGTTTATAATATAACAGAACTTTTACCTTGTGTATTATATCTATTTGTGAACTGAAATGCAAGGTCTCTCTTGAAGAATTGACTAATGTTTTTTGTGCTGCCCAACAGGCTATCACTGTTTTTTTACTGTGACACAAGGTTTAAGTGCAAGTTAGAGTGATTCACAGTGTCTTTCTGCATCCTGAATTACCTCTTTGTAAAATGGTGATGATACTTCATTTCACCCACACATTACTTGAACTCCAGACTGTTCTAGGCAGGACAGTGTTATCACATTTTTCAGCAAAACTGGATCACTTCTTTTTTCCAGAATGACCTATTAGTATAACTAATAAGTCATTATTTTAAATAGATTAATTAAATAAATGAATGAAATAGAATGCATCCTATCTGATTTTAGAAGTCTAAATTTAGGTGTTGAGTCTAAGCAAGTCATCCTCAGTTCTGTCATAAACGAAGAGAGGTGTAAACTCCCAAAGGGTGATTCATCCTATCCTAAGTGTCTAGCATAGGTGGAATGAATCGCCATCTCTCCCTTTCCCTGTCCCTACCATGAGCAGAGGCAGGTTGCTGACTACATGTACCTCTTCACAGCTTAATGCAGTTGGAAGAACTGCTTTTTTTAAGCATATTTTTTTAAAATGCCATGATTAATCCTTCTCAGAGTCATTTGTAGTAAATATAAACCCAAAGAAGAGATTTGCCAGCTTCAAGTTTCTGATAACACACGGTTAACATTTAAGTGTATCAAGTGTTGAGATGAGAAATGTGTACTGCTTTGTGGCAATGGAATAGAATTTTTTGAGGGAAAATGTTAACTATGATAGATATCTGAGTTTAGACCCACTTTATCTTCACATGTGTTTTTGAAGAACAGAATTCAATACAGCCAAGTACATTTTAGACTTTCCTTTTCAGATTCATTTAAAACTCATCCTAGTTGAGTTTAAAACTCACCCTAGCATTACTGAAAATCTTTACCTACTATAATAATTGTATTAGTGAGTAAATTAAGGTTATAAAAATTAGTTGATGCATCCACCTGATGTACAAAATTTGGAGCTGCGTTTTCAAAATATCTGTTGTCAAAATTTCTTAGTTGTAATAATTTTGAGTTGTTGCTCAGTGGTAATTTTGACATTAACAATAAGTATCATGCTAAAAATGTTTTTTTATTATAAAAAAGAAAGAACTAAAATATTTTTATTGTTTAACTGCATCAAAAACTATAAATACATACTGTCATATTATGCCAACATAATAGCATTTTCAATACACTAGAGGACAGTTTACAGCATGGTGTGCTGAATGTTTGAACATTCGCATTTTCAGCACTGATACACTGGTTAGCACATTTTTAAGCTCATACATTTTTATATGTATATGTATTTATTTGTATATATACATATACATATGTATATCTCAGTCTGTTACCAAAACATAGAAAATTTATTTCTTTGAAAGGAATGGACAGAGTTGCACTTCTAAGCTTCAGGCTTCTTTGGGTACTGAAAATGCAGTCACCTACCACAATACTGAAATTCATTTTTGCTTGAGTTATCCATAACTTGTGTATATCACTGCAAAGATTGCCTCCAAATTCCTATTTGAGCTCCTACACAAGTGCCTCATGAAATATCATTTTTCTTAGTGATAATTAGGTGGAATCAGCTTCATAATCAGCTATTAGCTGATAATAGCTAATAAAAGTATACATTTAGTTAGTTGTCAGACCTCTATAGACATATTGAAATCATGGCGATGCCTGCCATTTCTAGAAGAAATAAAATAGCTCCTATTGCCCAGACTCTACAGTATGGACTCTATTCCCATTGCATTGACATTTCTTTGGCCTACAAAAGATCTAAAAAATTTATAGTTCAAAACCTAAACAAAACAAGACAAAACAAAATTTCAAGAAGAAACAATCTCCCCATGAAAAACACCATACCCAAAACATAAAGCCATACAGTCCAGTCAGTGCTCTCTGACTCCGAAGATATAATACTGGCTTCTGTGTGGGAGCCTTGCCTCATCTGAATTTTCCATAGACTGGGTAAGATCTTTTATTGCCAAGAGAGCACACATGGATTACAGAATCACAGAATATTCTGAGTTGGAAGGGACTACAAGGATCATCGAGTCCAACTTTTAAGTGAATGGCCTGTACAGGGTTCGAAGCCACAGCTGTGGGAGTTATTAGCACCATGGTCCAAGTGTGACTTACATTTAATTTTAAACATGGGAATATGTGTATCAGTAGATAGGAAAAGCTTGTGCATGAGTATTTTGAATCCCTCAAACTTTTTTTAGGTAGCTTAAAGCACGTTACAATAGAAACTTACTTCCTGTGTATAAAACTGTCCTGTACTCTGTGTTGATACTCTTTTTTCATTTGTTAAATAATTATTTGGTGAGGCTTCTCACCACTACTGGGTTTTTTGACCTACCACTACATTCCTGAAGCAAATTTGATGTGAGGTCTTGCATCTCTTTTTCCAGTAAATATCAAACACAGCCAAGGTTCCATGGCTTTCTGTACCTTTAAACAGTACTAAATGCCAAACAAATGTTTCATGTTATCGAGATGTGTCATGAGCACTCTTCCCTCTCTGATCCAGACTCATTCCATCAAGAATAGAAAAAGCATGGGAGACTTTTAATGAAGCTGCTCTACTCTTTCTCTACTTATCCTTGCTTTGGTTACCCTTTATATTAATTCATTTATTTCTAGTATCAGGTATAGGATTGGTAATGGATACCAGCAATTCTCTAATGTCCAAGTCTGAGCTTTGAAGAGCAATTATCATGTTTTCAAGTGAATTGCTGTCTGCTTTGAATATGCTGTTTCCTTTTCTCACGTGAGACTGTTTGGCCATCTGTTGCTTTTGATTTATCTTTTTTCAACTCTGTCTTTAATGCTGTGAGAACATATTTATGGAAAGCTTATTCATTAACATGTTTTTCAGTATAACTTTCAGTATGTGTTTCAGTATGTGTTTCCCTTGCACCATCAACATTAAGTGCTCCTCCAAATTCTGATTTCAGCTTGCAGCAAATAATTTTGTTCATAAATTTTATCTGGTGAGTTTTAGGGGGTAATTTATGTGCAGCTTGTTTTTCTAACAGTTGAATCAATACTATCACTTATAGATTATCAAAAAGGGTGATGAGGGAGGAGGGGTGTTCTTCATGCTAACAGTTGATGGTGTACAGTACTGTCAGTCCATTGAGAATGTTCATTGTCTTCTCCCATGTTATTTTTGTTCTCTTCATCTTGGTGTAAAAAAACATAATAAGGATCTAGCCATTAGTTTCTTTTGTGTGGCTGTTTGTACTTGCGCATTTCCACAGTGTTTTGTTTTTAACAATCTCCCCATGAGTCCTTCTTCCCTTCCTTCCAGAAAAAAAAGCATTTAATCTCAATTGCTGTTGGACTGATTGGAGCCTTTCTTTGTCTATGTCTAGCCTGAAGTATGCTCCAAAGCTTACCCAACAATCCTGGTACTGCAGCTATTCAGATTAAAGGCTGGAATGTGCTGAGATTTCTAGCATATACACCTGTATTTCTTTCCTATGGAAACCAAAGTTTGGACAAAATGGAAAGAGGAAGGAAAGGCTATTGTTGAACTCATATTTGTGAACTGAGTCATGAATTTTACATGTCTTTTGTGATCATGTATCTGCTAACCTCGCCTTTGTGATTCAACTTAATAATCATGACATAAATTATGTCTATTTTATGCTGTTTGAAAAATAATGAGGTTACCATTAAAAGAATGAATACTAGGAAATTTATTTTATGGGATCAAGTTACCATTTTGCACCTTGAAAAATCTATATAGAGGTTTTACATATTAAAAGCCTTCCCTAAACTGTGCTATTAATTCTATCACTTCAAATATTACTAATTGCCTGCCCAATTCCTGGACCATGTGAGATTTTATAAATTCAGTGCCCTAGTGTATTTTTTCATCTTATACTCCATCCAAATCCCACTTTCCAAAGGGTATTTGCTGATCAATTAAACAAAGGTAACATTTCCTTTCACAACAAAATTGATTAGGCAGGTATTTATAAATTTTGAGTCACCATTACATATTTCTAGAAATAATTAAATAGCACAAATTTGCATTCTAAATTTAAGGTTTGCATCCTTGTGAATTCTTCTTTACCAGGTATTCAATAAATATATATATTCCTTATTTGTGAGGAGTGGGACATTTATAAAACTCTGGCATGAGCCATAGTGTATGGATTGTTATATTGTGCAGAGATTCAAATTATACAATGTATGCTACCAAAACCTGAGTCAGTTAATGAAACAAAGATCCTTCAGTTCCTTGGTTTTTAACAATTTCTGAACAGCATGTTATTAAAAAAAAGTGTTCTGAATGCAAAAGTAGATCAGTTAAAAGACCTAACATAACAAGGAATACAGATTTCTTGGTACGATGAAAGCAGGAAGTTGTGCCTAATCAAAGTCACCAAATGAGCAACCTGGGAGTATTAGAATACAAAAATATTCAACAGACATGAGGAGTTAGTTGTAACAAAAATCCTGTCTTGAAACATTCAAAGAGGTAAAAAGGTAATGCTAATGTACTAGTTTGTACAAAACTAAATTGTCCATTATTAACTTCAAGTTAATCAATTAAGGCCTTTCTTCAGAAGTGGGGGCCAGTACTTTATGCATGCAGGCATTCATAGTAATTAATTGTCAATGTACTCACAGAAGAAAGCAATGACTTTGGCCTTAACCCCTGACAATGGAAAGTTTCTCTATTTATTATTGTTATTCCCCTTTAATTTATAGAAGGAGGATGTATTTATAGAAGAATGCTAACCCAACTTCCAAATTGTAAACTGTGTACAAAAAAGATTCTTCTTTTGAACCAGAAAAAAAAAAAAAAAAAAAAAAAGTGTGATTTTTAAATTTAATACAAGGATAGGAGAGATCTTATTATTCTGGGTCGCTGTCCCAGAGTATAAAAATAAAATCTGTTTTTTAATAAGCCTGTAAGGTTTGATGAAGCATGGACTGTGACCACCATAAAGGCTATTGAGAAAAGGTTTCTGGACTCAGTAGTTAAGATTATTCATAACTGGTAGTTGAGCAGCATATTACTATCACCTTCAGACAGTTTAAAAAGAATCTGAATACTGTGAGCTGTTCTTTAAATGTATCAGATTAGGATTTCTTGAAACAATCAAACAAAATCTATCCAAATGTACATAAATTCAGATTCAGCCAGGACAGAAAACGGTGTTTTGTTCACCATGACTATGGACACATATAAAACAAAAAAATCTAACGGTTTCTTGTGATCCCAAAGTATTATCTGTATTGGTTAGATGTTGTAATTACAAGCTGCAGCAGCATCCCAAGAGTCAAAGATAGGTTTCCACGTGGCTGTTGCTGCAACATAACAAGTTTTAAGATGTATTCTCTTAAAACAGGAGACAGTGAGGGGGAGAAGCTCTTAGCTGCTTAAGTAGGATTTTAAGCAGGCAGCCTCCAAACCAGGCTGCCATAGTTGTAGATCAGGACATCACACTGCTAAAGTTAATGACTTTAATCTTGGAAATTATTCTTGGAAGTGTAGTGCCCTTAAGATATGTTCTGTATTGCAACCTTCTGTGTTATTGTAGATTTGACTATAAAGGATATTTCTCATGGTGAAGGAAGGGAGAGGCAAAAGAGAATTATTTATGGTAGCCACTTTATATCAGGTTTGCCAAAACATTCCTTCTAAACTCTTTTCAAACCTCACACCCATCTGCTAGGAAACAGAGCAAAGATTCATTTTTTTCCCTTCACTATGAATAAGCACAATGGAAATTAAAAAAAAAAAAAAAAAAAAAAGTAATGATTTCTTGCTTTAAATTATGATTATTAAAGATAAATTTTCCTTTTTCTTGTCAGTGTCATAATTCCTTTGAAATAGACCAGCTGTGCAATGAAATTATTTTAACTGAAAGACATGAGACACTCAGAACTGTAATAACTTACTTCCAAGACTCAGGCCTTATGATCGTAATTAATACTTATGGTACTTCAGGTTGTTCATTATTCCTCAAAATATTTGAAAATTCTTGTCATTGTAAACAATATGACAACTTTCCTTGGTTAAAGTTCACAGCAGCTAAACTCCTACTCAGTCAAATTTTCCCTTAAATTATTAATCTGCAATTTTAAATGTACATTGCAGCAAGAACTGCATTACGTAATGTCTCTCTGTCTTACAAGTGTAATTATGAGACAACACTATTCAAAATATGACACAGGAAATTTTGGGGTTTTTTGTCTGGCAAAATAGCAGACTGGAGAGAGAAATCTTAAAGTTTGTCTGTTTAAGGGTGTGATCTGCATCCCTAGTTACAAATTTAGCATCAAGCAAGATGATGGTTTGATTAGAAGCAGCACATTGCCTTTGATAAGCAAATGTTCGCTTTACTTAACTGCTGCCCGCAAAGTTAGCCCAAATATTTATTTATTTATTTATTTATTTTTACAGAATGTTAATTTATGGCCCTTGATCATTGTGTTACTATAATCAAAACATTCCCAATTAATATGTATTGTCATAAATGTATTAATTCATCCCTGCGTGTCTCCATAATTTCCTTAAAGCACTGCAGCTAAGAAGCCGAGCTTCTCTGTGAAAGCTGTATGAGTAACAGTCCAATAAAGCCACACCTAGTTGTCAGTGGACCAGGATTTGGGTAAACATGGGCCAACCCAGCACTCATGTGTCTGGTGACTTGGTAAACAATGAAGCATTCAGAATTTTAGGGTCCTACCTACTGGGCGAATATGACCCCACCTTGGTATTATTGCTGTAACAGCAAGGTAAACAAAAACTCAACACGCAATTCAAAAGAGCTGCCATTGGACATACTTGAAAATAATTCTGTGCAATTGCTCGATAGGTTGCTAAGCAAATAAAGGCTCGGCTTTGTTCTACTTTTCTAGCCTCTAGGTAAACAACAAGTGTAGAAAAGCACCCACAAGTTAATAAGCAAATAAAGCTTTTAACTTTAAAAAAATTATCTGTCTTAGATACTGTAGCAGATGTTATCTTGAATGTGTTACTGATTGCACCAGTTTAAGAAGAATGCTTTGTTTTATTCTATCAGGTTATATTTTATCTTTTTGTATCTTTGAGAGCTACAAATGTTTAACTTTTTACTTAAGTTGAAAGAATGACAAGGTGTACTCTTAAAAATGGATATTTATTATTTCTCTATTTTTTCATTTCAGTTCAACTGCTATCTGTGTATAGCCACAATATTTATGTAGCTCAGGATGTTAATTCTTCCTAAGGATGGGTATGAACAAATGTCCTGAAACTGTAGTTGGTTGATCACTACCTCAGAGGATTTCGTTCAACATACTTTTGTGATTGCTGTGTTCCAGATTTTCAAGGCTCAGCATTTAGCACAGCAGTTATTTGAATAAGCTCTCTTTTCAATTATAGCTTTAAGTCTTCACAAAACCTCATTGGAAATGCCACCCCTGGTTCAAATTCTTCATTCACATTCACTGACAATGCTCATATCTAGTGGGCAGAAAAATTTCCTCTCAAGCACTCCATCCACCCCTAACTAAGAGCATTCATTTTAATAGTATTTCCTGAAGGTACATACTAGTACAGTTTTGGTTATTTTGTGCTCACAAACAGTTAAATATTTATGACCTGATCTTTTCAGCAGCTGAGCACCTCCTTGAAGGTGATAAATGCCTTTGCTTTGATCAACATGCTACTTAAAGGTTGCAAAGATGAACTGTAGTTCCTATAGTTGTGCTTGCTCTCATGAAATACTTAGGCCATGCCAGGGAAGTGTGAACCTTAAGAGGTTCTTATTTTGCCTTTATTTCCCTGAAAAAACACACAGATGGAGCCTATGAGCGAGCTGTTACAAACGAAGAGTTCTATCTGTGCTACATCCTGTATTTATTTACACCAATAGGACTTCTTGTTTGAAAAGGGGCTGGTAACAGAAGCATTTCCAAAATTAAATTGTAAGATTTTCCACATGACTGTAGGGGTTTTTCTTTCATGAGTTCTGTTAACTAACAGTATTAGAAAAGAAATCATACAGGGTGTAGGACCTACTGTGAGTCAAAAAACCTACTGGGAGCCTTATAACTTTAGAACTCATTAGAACTGAGCAAATCACAGCTATATGGTAAGCAAACCAGTGATCACAACAGCAAATAGTTCTGCTATTGCAAACAAACTGCCCTTTCATTTCATGAAATTGGATAGAAATGCAAATTAGGCCACAAGTAGTAACGTAGTTCACTTGTAATATATTATACAGTTCCTGCTTCACATTTGCTATACAGCTCTACTTCCTCTAAGACTATCCCACAGCCTTATTAAAAAAAAAAATGTTGATATTTGATATGTATAGATATAGATATGGGTATTTTTATACCTTTATATAAGCTTTGAATATAAGCAAGGTTTGTATGGAAGCAGACAATTAAGGAAAAAAGTTCTTAGTGTTGCTTTTCTAAAGTTAATTATGAAAACAGAGTAGAGAGTTCTCTATTAATAGGCTGATTCCCACTAGACAGTAGCCAAAGAAGGAGACTTCCTTCCTCTAGTTAGAAAAGATAATATGACGTCCCAAAGCTTGCTGGCAGTTTACCCCTACAGGGAAGAACTCAATTTATGGTCATTTTAAAATGGCCTTCTTTCTTAACAGACAGGGATTTTGGCCCAGAAAAAGACTGAAAAAGATGCACAGGTCAAGGGCTGAACTATCTACCTTTACAAGCAGTACATACTAAAGAACCTGTTTAGCAAACAGATCAGTCCAGGGTGCATTGCAGTTGTACTGTTTTTAGGGGCTTAGGGGAATGTATGGATTTACAGGTGGTTTGCAGCCACTGTATGATTTTTGTCTTTAATTTACCATCAAGCCTTGGTTCTGTTTTGGAAAGTAACCAACCTATAAAATGTTCAACCTATAATATGCCCATCTTGGCCACATTTTAGTTTTACTTTATGAAGTTTTTTTCACTTGTGCCTTCTTTGGCTTTTAGAGGCAGGAAAATATTGCTCGATAGGAAGGGTTATTTTTCAGTTGCCAGAATTCCTTTGCAGTTTTAATGGAAAGAAGCAGAACTTTTTGGGGGGAGCCAAGATCTCATTTCCATTCTGCTCTCATACAGCCACTGTTGTATCTGCAGGGCCTGCAGAATGTAACTGCTGCAGCAGGGTGAACAAAGGCACCATTCAGCATGGAGAGCAGCTTCCCTTCCACACCGCTCTCTGGCCGCGGCGAGCTTGGCTGGAGCACGCTATCTGACCGACACAGGACTCGCTGCTGAACAAAACTCCCCAAGGACACCCGTTTGGCATCCTGAATTAGTCCAGTGGGATGAAGACTTCCTTTTTAGCACTGGCGTGAGTGCTGAAAGACAGCTGTGACTCGCTTTTGTTTCCTCCCTCTTTGCATACAGACGTATTCTTTACAAATACTTCACAAAACTATTGCTCATTGGAGCTCAGGTGGCTGGTTCCCCTACCCCAACTGTGTTCTGGAATGGTATGTTCCAAAGTTAGAAAAACTGTGAGAGGACATTGTCTGTAATCTGCCGCCTCTGAAATCCCATCGCAGGGGTCATTTCCTGACTTTTATGTCATTTCAATCCAGTCTCTTGAAAGTTCCCACCCTCTGTAACTTTGTAAACTAAGTAAATAAGTGCTGTATTTTCCCATCTTCCTAGATTATGCACATAAAATAAATTAGTTTACCATTTTGATTAATAAAATTAATATAGAGGCAGTTGCTCATGTAAATAATCTGACTAGGATTAAATTATAAACTAAGTGTCTAAAGAGAAAGAAATCTCAACTTCTCCAGCTGGGAAATGAGATGGCAATTCCCTAAAAACAGTCTGTCCTGTGACTTTGTAGTGCTTCCTTGTTTCATTGAGGACAGTTGTAGTTCAAGAACAGTATTTTGGTGTTTCCAATTTCAGTTCTGGTTGAAACAGAGAAGTGCCAATACATAACTTTGCAATAGCCTACAAAAAATTTTTAAGAGATTGGATACATTCCCCGTGGGTTTGAATTTCATGTTAATTTTATTTTAGATATGCTTGTCTAGCCCTTTCCACACAATAATGTCCCTAGGTATTTTTACAAACCAAATATATTTTCTCCAGCAGCATTTTTCAAAAATAAAGCAATTTGAATTGAGTGTGAAAACTAGCTGGCACATAATTGCGCGAAAAGATTCCTGGACTTTTGGCAAGTATTTTTCCCAGCGCATTTTAACCTAACTCTAAGTTAAGGTATACTAATCCTTAGACTAATTGACATGGATAGATTTAATAAGGGTGTTGTTAATAAAGGATTTATTTACATTACGGCAAATGAGGCAGAATGCTGTTACATCTTACCTGGCAATATTCTCTACATTAGGAAGTCCTATAGTTGTGTGAACGAGGATTTGTGGAACAATTGCATCAGGATTCCAGTCAGAAACTGGAGAATAATCTTGAGCAGTGATATTGCCTAAAACTTCTGCCTTTAGAAATACAATAAATTTTTATTGTATTTCTTGCATTCACTATAGGGAAATAAATGGTCCTCATCTGCAATTGAATGGGTTGGTCATTTGCATAAATTTATGTGAGTGATCAGGTTTTAAACTCTTAAGAACCAGCTTTCAGAAGAATGAAGATAAATTGCAGAAAAAGCAGTTGAACAAAACAGCCCATGGATGTGTGACATATTTTGCATTATTTCATTGTAATACTCCTGTTTCCTGTATTTTGACTTAAAGATATACATAAATATATTTGGATTTTCATTCCTGAAATATAATTTTGCCAGCCTGCACTTTTAAGTCACACACCTACACTGCTCTTAAGCAGTGGTCTCTCACACAAGTATCCAAACAAAATTCATACATTAAAGTTTCTGCTAAATAAACCCAGATGATACAGCAGCCTTACACCTGTAGGATGTCAGTGAATTGTAGTGGAATTTAATAGAGGCAGTATTTTCCAGCTATACAAGTGCCTGAAAATTTTGTTGCTTGCAAAGCTGTCTGAGTGTTCTGACATTTTTCCTTCTTCCCTCATATTTTTGAATGATGAACACAATTTAGTTTAAGTTTTTGAACTGAAGAGGTCTAGGAAGGTGAATAGAGTTTGAATAAGAAAAAAAAAGAATGAAAATACATATAGATTTTAAGCAACCAAATGATGCAACCAATATGATGCTACTGTAGTAAAGAATTATTAAATGACCTAAGTAGCTGCAAATGGCAAGGAATTAGTCTTCCATATTTCACCAAGATACAGAGCATAACCTAATAAAAAGTCCATACATTCTGTTTTATTTTCTTCTGACCTTTCAGATTGTCTATAAATATATTTAATACTAGTTGTTTACAATTTTGGGGGAAAAATTCTTTTGTTAGACATTAAATAAATGAAAGAAAGCAGTAATCATGGAAATGTAAGCTTTTGCTGTGTTATCTACTAATTACTTTTAAAAAATTACTCTAGGACTTCGTACCATCGAAAGGTATCCAAGTCAGTGACTGATCATCTAACATTTCTTTAAAAAGTGCTAATTAATTTCAGCTTTTCTAGTTCTTAATTTCATAAAAATTCTTGGCCATCAAAAGAAAGTTCCTGGCAAATATGATCTTTGTCACACGGCAAGAAGCCATGAAATAAAACCAACTTAGTATCTTTGTTAACCTGGTAAAAACTTTGAAAGAGCAATCAAGAAGCAACTTCTTTTGTGTTTTATTAATGATAGGTCTGGCCTGCAGAACTGTCATGGGGTTCAATATACCTCAGAGCTAGTGGAATACTTTATATCAAAATGTTTTGTGTATTTTTTAACCTTATAGAAAACATAGTGTTGTTATATCCCTTTTTTTTTTTTTTTTCCCCCCACAGGAGAAAAAGCGTTTTTGTAGAATCCCTTCCCTTTCCCATTAGGAAAATCAAGAAAAATATTCTTTCCAGTTGAATGAATATGAAACCATATATTCTGGTTTGCTGAACTAATCTGAAACATTTCATTTGAAGTCAGCACATACTGAAATCAATATCGCTCTGCAGATGCTTTGCTGTATGTCTCATATGCATATTCCCTCTTGAAGGATAGTATTTCTTGGTCAAACTCTTTTCCAGTGAGATGGAATGGATGATACTTCATCAAAGACACATGACCTGTTTATTAAGTGAAAGACTTCAGTTTGGCCATATGAAAATATTTCATCGTGAAAATGCTGAAATTAAGTATTTCCTTATTTCTGCACTGGAATTTTTCAAAATAACACAACACAGTAAATAGAAATTTCAGCTCTAGTTTCACTCTGAGATGAAAGGATGTATTAGCAATATTATTGTCTCAAACATATGACAGTCTGATTTTCATTCAGATCATCCTACTAGTAGAAACTAAATTACTTCATTCTGCAGACTTTGGTCCCAAGTTTACTCAAGAATCCCATAGGTTTCCATGAGGCTTCCAGAACCAGAAGAAGACAGCATTTTATGTTTCAGGCCTGAGTCTGTTCCCACTGAATGGAGTGCATGTTTTGTCACCAACTTCAATGAGAAAGGATCATCTTAAATGAATATTTATGGGTATAAAAGCAAAGCCACTGGGCATGTGGTTATCTCTCAATAAGCCACATCCTGCTGTGATTTTTTTTGCTTACACAAATTATAAATGGCCACTTTGTAATAGAATTGAGTTATCCAGATTCATAACAAAAGAACATTTTAGAGTGGAAGTACTTTTACTCACTTGTGTTTGAAGTTGCTTTCTAACATAGCTTTGATGGGGAGAAAGAGTAGATCACAAAAACTCACCTTGTTTTAGGGTCTAGTCCATCTTCTGATCAGAGAAACAGCATCCACAAGGCTATTCTTTAGCTATCGTGAACGAGGTGTTTAAAAGTAAAACAAAATATAGAATATCTATTGATCACAAGCAGTACCTACTGAACTGTTGTTGAGTTGATTTTGGTTTTTTCATTCAAAACAGTTTCTGTGTCGAAACCCAGTAACATCCCTAGCTTAAATATTTGAGACATCGTGCATCCCACTTATATCCCTTTCCTTTCCTTTCCTTTCCTTTCCTTTCCTTTCCTTTCCTTTCCTTTCCTTTCCTTTCCTTTCCTTTCCTTTCCTTTCCTTCCTTTCCTTTCCTTTCCTTTCCTTCCCTTCCTTCCCTTCCCTTCCCTTCCTTCCCTTCCCTTCCCTTCCCTTCCCTTCCCTTCCTTCCCTTCCCTTCCCTTCCCTTCCCTCCCTTCCCTTCCCTTCCCTTCCCTTCCCTTCCCTTCCCTTCCCTTCCCTTCCCTTCCCTTCCCTTCCCTTCCCTTCCCTTCCCTTCCCTTCCCTTCCCTTCCCTTCCCTTCCCTTCCCTTCCCTTCCCTTCCCTTCCCTTCCCTTCCCTTCCCTTCCCTTCCCTTCCCTTCCCTTCCCTTCCCTTCCCTTCCCTTCCCTTCCCTTCCCTTCCCTTCCCTTCCCTTCCTTCCCTTCCCTTCCCTTCCCTTCCCTTCCCTTCCCTTCCCTTCCCTTCCCTTCCCTTCCCTTCCCTTCCCTTCCCTTCCCCTTCCCTTCCCTTCCCTTCCCTTCCTTTCCCTTTCCTTTCCTTTCCTTTCCTTTCCTTTCCTTTCCTTTCCTTTCCTTTCCTTTCCTTTCCTTTCCTTTCCTTTCCTTTCCTTTCCTTTCCTTTCCTTTCCTTTCCTTTCCTTTCCTTTCCTTTCCTTTCCTTTCCTTTCCTTTCCTTTCCTTTCCTTTCCTTTCCTTTCCTTTCCTTTCCTTTCCTTTCCTTTCCTTTCCTTTCCTTTCCTTTCCTTTCTTCCCTTTCCCCTCTTCCCCTTCCCCTTCCCCTTCCCCTTCCCCTTCCCCTTCCCCTTCCCCTTCCCCTTCCCCTTCCCCTTCCCCTTCCCCTTCCCCTTCCCCTTCCCCTTCCCCTTCCCCTTCCCCTTCCCCTTCCCCTTCCCCTTCCATTCTGTTGTGTTCCTGGAAAGTTCTGCAATGATTACCAGAAAAACTATCATGAATTTTGTGAAGATTATCTACATAAATAGTACTAGCACTATGGTACTAGTATTGAAAACTGCTCTGAGAGGACTTCTGAACATAGGATTTGAAATTCTTTCACATGTGCCCCTACTTTCATGTATCAAAAAAAATTTCTTTCAAAGCACTGCCAGCTTCACTGAAAAGCACTTAATGTTTACCATTATTTGTTCTTGTCAGGTAATTTTCAAGTTCTCCTGAGGCAGAACTTACCCAAGAAGTGGGACTTGAGATTCCATTGTGCATATTATTACTATTCCACAGCAGCAAAATGGCATCTTTTCATTCTTTTTTAACACCAAAGGCTGTATTTCTGACAATCTGAATTCCCATGGCTAATGTTGTGATTGACTACACCAAGAGCAGGAGCCTTATTTTATTCATGTTTGGCAGGATGCTTTTTGGTAGTTTACATGACTTAAAACAGACACTTCTGTTTTCTTCATGGAACCCTATGTAAAAATGGAAAATAATAAGGTTTCCTTTATCCATTCTGTGATAAAGTGGTAAAGGTATAAAATAAGGATACTCACCCACATTAAAAATAAGATCAATGCAATAATGTTCTATTTTCATTTTCTTGTAACACATTGCTGTAATTATGTCAGACCAAAACATCTCTTACTGAAATCAGTTTAAACTCCCACACACAGGGACACTAAATCCTTTGAATTTTCATTTTTATGGAGTAAGATATTCAAAATTTTGAGCCCAGGTTGACTTTAGCAGAATGAGAATCCCTCTAAAAATTTAGATAATTGGTAAAGA
Organism: Taeniopygia guttata; assembly: GCF_048771995.1. Classification (NCBI taxonomy): domain Eukaryota; kingdom Metazoa; phylum Chordata; class Aves; order Passeriformes; family Estrildidae; genus Taeniopygia; species Taeniopygia guttata. Next base: position 34,426,906 of record NC_133030.1, on the reverse strand, counting down.
AAGCTACCTATCAGTTTGTGATTGGTGGAATTCTTTTGCATCCATTCTACACTACCCTTGTTTTCTTTTCTACTCCATCTTTTTTAGACTTCATTACACTGTTTGATTTCATTACTATGAAGCATTAAATAAAACCTGGATAATGTTTGTACCAGTTATTTTCTCTTTCTTTTATACATGTTCTGTCTCTTTATAAGAAAAACAACCAAAACACCACAACCATATGATAATTCCAAATCTGTTAAATTGCTGATTTCATGTTTTTTGGAGTCTGCAGCTCTGAGTATTTATAATAATGGGAGACATTTTTCTTGGTTTCAAAGTTATACATTTCAATCTAAAACATCTTCTGCTAATTCATGAGAAGACAGAAGTCCGAGTTTAATGAAATCAATTTAATGTTACCTAAAGCTTCTCAGTACAAGCCTGCTGAGTCCCCAGTTTCAGGGCAGAAGCTATGGTTTAGCAATTTGTAGGCTAAATCATTCCCACACAATGATTCCAAGAGAAGCCAATCCCTGCACCACTAAATAAAGACTTGAGGAGACAAAAGAAAAGGTCTTGCAGATGGTCATTTTGATTCTTGCTGCCATTTGATGAAGCAGAGCACAGCTGCACTCATCCAGTGACAATTTCAGCTCAGGCTTGCTTTGCCTGCGCAGCATCGATGGGAGTGCACCTTCCCTGCCTGCGTCTGGTGGTTGGTACTCAGCCAGGACGTGCTGATAGAACCTTGGCTGGGAAGGCTCATGTCAGACTGTGGCAAGCAAGGAGGCAACACAACAAGCACAAACCACAAAAGGAGAACTCAGCCAGAGCCTGGTTTTCAGTTCTGTGTTCTTGATACCACATGTTGTTTGTCCTTAACTCTAAAGCTGCCGTGTTGATTGCTTTTGTCTTCTAGCCTTTGTTGTTGGTAATTACTGGATTATACAGGATAAATTATAGAAACATCTGAAATCTAGTTAAAGATACCCTTACTGAAGGGGAAAATGCTGGTGTGATTGCAAATCCTGTACTTTCTGAATATCATTAGCATTTATTTTGATAACAACAAGGGCTACACTTGTCCAGTGCAAGTACCTATACTTATTCCTTGCTATGAAAATATCAAATCAGAATTTTATTTAGCTTAGTATTTGTCTACAGTTTCCAAATTGATTTAGACTCTGAAACTCAGACTTTACAAGGAATTTAAGTCTTTATGCATTCCAGTAGCTGCTTTTGGCAGCCATGTCTTTACACCATTCAGGGTTTACCATAACCTCTGTGCAGAAAAAGTATTTAACCGTTTTTAAATACTTGTAAAGTTATAAAAAACTTAAAAATTAAAATTTCTGTGACAGATACCCTAATACAGTCTGAATTATTAGTATCAACATTTAATTAAGGATCAAATTTATGAGGTTCTTTTAACTGGAGAACTAATTTAACAAGTTGCTGTTAAAAGTTGAAGTAATTTATACTTCCTCAGTTTGACATTTCCTTACTACCTGCTCAAATTCTTTTTTTTTTTTTTTTATTTTAAAGATTTCCAGCTGCTGTAATTTTAATTTGCATATCCATGGTACACTTTATGCTGGCGCATCAGTGTAGCAGATGTTTTCTCATTTAATAAAGCTTACATGTGTGACTAGATTTAGTTCAGTAGTTCTATAAAGACAATTCCATTGAGTTGATTACTTATCTAAATGAAGCATGGCTTTAGAATAATCATAATCATGTGCTTCATGGTAACTTACTGAAAAAAATGGGCAATATTTTCACTTAATGGTGTTTAGAGAGTTTCTGTTACTTGTCTGACGAGCTTTTGCTTTTATCTTTTACCCATGAAGGACAGCTTACTTTGTAGAGTCTAATGACCAATCAAGGAAATAATGCCTACAATCAAGGAAATAATGCCTTTTTATTCACATAATTTATTTAGGGGGAGCTTTAAAAGACGCCTGGAAAAGGAAATGAAAATCCTCAGGTAACTCAAAGCAATGCAATATGTTTATATGACTATGGCATTTGTAACAGTTGAAACCTTATGAGGAATGCTGTATCTTCTGTCAAAAAAGAAATTTAAAAAAAAGGCAAAAAAGCAAAAACAAAAAGAAGAGTATATTTTTAGTATATTTTTCCTGTCTGTGTCTTATTAAAATTAAATGCAGCAGCAAATGCTAGCCATGGACTTAGATTCACCTCAAATTCCTTATGCAGATTTGGGACAGATGAAACTTGATGGTTTTGCTATGCAGAGATTTGTGAATATTTATTTCTTGCCACATGCAGGAGATTCAAAATGAGCTACAAATCTAAGTGTTCAGTCTGCCGTGTTCTCAATGTCTTCCTATTATATTGGCTCTGTTTCTCAAACTTCCAGAAACCTTGTTTCTCTTTAGAATATGCTGTAAGACTGTATGTTAAAATTCAGTCTCTGCCCATTAACACTTCAGAACCATGAGCCTTTTATAAAAGAGATTATCCCATACTTGTTCTTACACAGAAAACAGAAGTTGACTTCCTGTTGGTTGTGTTTGGGATAATGGTCAGTGACATTTTTTAAGACATGGGTGATGGAGAGCTAATGTCATTCTCAGCCTGAGGGTTTTTAATCTACATCTCTCTCTCCTCTTTGTGGCAATTCTGTCATCATCCACTAACAAAGCAGGGTTGGTGAGATGTGGTGATATGAATTACCACAGAACCACCAGACAGGAAAAAAAGGTTACTCTAGTCTCACTGTGTAAAACTCAACCAAGTTATTTTACAGCAGTGAATTGGCTGAACTTATTAGTAAACAGAGACATAAGTAAGTCTTTTTGTGACTGCTGTGACAGTGTAATAAAACCAACTTATAATAATTAACTGTTTGTATAATTCCCAGAAAAGATTGATATTATTTAAACATCTAAAGCATCTAGCAGATTTGTAGACTAGGCCTTCATCAGCATAATATGACATATTTAAACATGGCAATTGTTTAAGTATTTTGTTGCATTTTGTGTAGTATCTGTTTCCCTTCAGGCATGGTAGTTAGATGAAGAAAGTATTTTATAAAAACTTTAAAAATTTTAGTATCCTCATGCTTGTGAAATTAGAACAGAATCATCATTCTCACTTGTAAATGGAAAAGCTTAACAAATTATTTTTTCAAGTAGTTTATGCAGCTATGGTGGCAGTTTGAAGTAAGGCTCTTCTGACTGCCAAATTAGTGTGTCTTCCTTAGCAGCACAGAATGGTTCTGTTATTTTCATCTGTAGAGAGTTCTTGTATTCATTATTTTTATTGTATTTAACATTCTAGAATACACTTCTGCCTAAGCACCTTTTTCAGTAAAATTCTCTATTTCAACCTGTGCCATATGTGCAGGAGTATGAAAGGATGGCAATACTCCAAACTTTAATACCTAAAGTGTATTACAATTCCTGCCATAAATTGGAGTACACATAGTCAGTTAACTGAAATTTGTACTGTAGCAGCCTGTGAAATATGATGCAGTGCTGCAGAGTTGTCTTAATTCTTCTTGAAGCCTCATGGAGTCCAGCAAATGGAACACCCAAAGGATTTTTTATCTTTTGAAGCAGTTATACCTCCTTAATCATAGGGATTACCAGCATCCGTCTACTTTGGTCCAAGTAAGAAATCAATGTGACTGTCAATGGAGTACTCTGAATTTTATAATAAAGTGAAATTACAAGTGAAAAACTGAAACAAATACATGGGTGTAGAGAATACTGCTCCTTTTCAACTCGGGGTCACAAACAAATCGGATATCAGTCACAGGCGTTATGGTTTTACTGAATTTTGGACAGCTTCTGTACATATCATCAAAAGACATATCATCTTCATCTATGCAAGATCCTGATGTTATTTGCTTCACATATCTTCAAAAGCTTACAAGCACAGAAGTACAATAGTAAAAAAAATCAAAATCTCACTGGCCAAAAGAAGCTGTCAAAAATGTCAGGGACAGCTGTTTTTTATCAATCTTATCTGAATCATTGCAACACCTTCAGGCATGAGTTAAAGATCCACACTCCTTTCTCCTCAGTATTGCACATACATTAATTTAAGACTGTACAAAGTTTCTTCCAGTTTTCCCATCTGATATTAATAATTTTAAGGGGATTTTTTCTCTCTTTGTTAGATTCATGTAAACAGATCCCAACTTCCATGAAGTGAGTGAATTTCTCTCCAGTAGAAAGAATTAGATTAAAAGTTTAAGGCTGATAAGAGCGTCACCAATCTGTGGCACAGACCACTGCTGCTGAATGCAGTGGCCACAGTAAAATTAGTCCACTTGAGATGGGAAAATCCTGAGAACTCTTTTCTTTCCCTTCTAGTTTCAGCTTCTATTACCTGATACACACATTAAGTTTGGGGAAATTTATGTTGGTTGTTTTCTTTTCTTTTGGGCTAATTATTGTGTCAGAAAGCCTGTCCCAGGCAAGATTTAGTCCAAGTCCTGTCTGTTAGATCCAGGTAATTACTTTGAGAAGTAAATTTCAAATTCTGCTTTTTTCCCAGGTAACAGGCAGAACAGTTTAATTTGTATTTGATTGCTTCTCTTTAGTTAAAAGGATTCCTGATGGAAACTGGCTTTTTAAATAAATCTGGTCTCTGTAGTAGGCTACATCCTGCTCAGGTCATTGTTGGGAAGGGGGAATGGAAGAATATCTGAACTCTTCAGGGCATTTAAATTAGGAAAAAAAATTAATGGACTCTGTAAGAAGTTCAGTATGGTAATACACTTGTAAAAAGGCCTAAAATGGAGAGAATTTTCTTAAGTCTGAGAATGTAATTAAATATGTTGTAGGTTTGAATATGAAGATATTTCTTGACCTTTATTTTCCTATGGTGGGAGAAAGGAAGAGCAATATTGACTGATCTCACAGGTAAGCATTCAAGATGATACATATTTATATTAGGCTTTGATTATGTAAATTGATTTAGTAGAAGGAGAATAAGCAAAAGCCAAACACAATGTATCATTCTAGTAGCTTGTGTGCATTTAAAGTTACTATTCGTTACATAAAGTATCAGAGTTATTGAAATCTTAGATCTTTAAAAAGAAAATTAGGATATTTCAAGCTGGAGTATGACTCAGAACCCTGTCCTTAACATCCTTTGTGCTGTCTGAAAGATCCACAAAGCAACAGGGGGGACAGACTTTATATGAAAAACAGCAAAAATGCTGTCAAAAGTGAACATAAACAAATATAAAATATAGAGAAAAATAAATGTGTTTTGCTATTCTGTATGACTCAGCGATGCATTATGTTTAGTAGTGTCAACCATATGTGTTTAAGGCAAAAATATGATTGTATTTCAGCTGAAGCTTTTTCTTTGATTTTACAATATACCTGAATCCTGCACAGCTCTGTATTATTCACTGAGACAAAGGATGACAAATGAATTCAATACATCAGTAAATTACAATTCAAATTCTTCCAGTATATTTACTGCTAAAGACAGTAAGAACAAGATAATAAAGCTCCTTTCTGCTTTCCTTGTTTATCTCTTTGGCCCTGTTTTAAACACTTCACTGTTTTTCTAATGGGGTTAAAGGAGATCTAGCAGGCAGTGTAGAACCATTTTTACTGTATTTCTCTGAGTCACTAAGATGATGGTATCTGAATTTGTCAGCTTGGTCCCCTCCTTGCATCTGACATAGTTTCAGTCTAGAAACAGGAACAAAGACTTGTTTAAAACAAAAAGAAGCAAGCAGCAGGGCCCAAAATTATATATGCATATTAAGAATGTGCACAGCTTGGGAAAATAGTCTCTTCTCTCCTACATTCTCCAGTTCATCCGTTTCTTAGAAAATCACAGCTATTCAAGTTTATAGTGATCTCGTCATAAGTTGGATGTTCAGAGATTTATAGAAAGATGATAAATTTGACAAATAGCATTTATAGCAAGATGAGACCAGCTACTTTTACAGATTTTGACTTACTAAAAAACAGTGCTGACAGATGTTTCTCAGTATGCAATCATCTAAACAACTAATATGTTATTAGGGCAGAAGTAATAAAAGAGGAGTTATTATTTAATCCATTAGTGAATATTTTTGCTACTACTACAATGGTTTCTGTATAGCCCCTCAGAGATGGCTGTACTGAAGCGAGAGATGTAAGTGATAGATACAAAGTGTTTAGGCCCTTCCAAAAGAAGATATAAACATTACTGCAGCAAATAAAGAAAATTCTCCAGAATGAGTGCCATTTAGAAAAGTTATATAAAAATATTTCTTCATAAAACAGAAATATAAAAATATTTCTTTAGAAAACAGAACAAAAACAAACTAAAAAGAAATTGCTTATTTGTAAGCAACAACTGGTCCATAGATTTATTTTTCTTCAAGAGTAGAATACTGCACCCTAGAATGCTTCTTAAAAATTTTTTGTGCTTTCCTGGTATTTGTAAAACTTTCTTTGATAATTGAAGAGTGAGTTCATATGCTATCACTTCCTACTGATTACAAAATATAAAAAAACATATTTTCTGAGACAAGGTCTTTACAGAAGGTTGCTTACATAATATTTTATTTACCAATTTAAATTATATAAAGGAAAGAGTTATTCCCAATAAGGCTTAGGGAGGTTCTGCAATAAAGCCTGATGACATAGTCAAAATCCTAAAATGAATATACAGACAGAGAGGGCAAGGGGATAAAAATTAACTACAAAGGCTTTAAATCTGAACTTTAAGATTCAGTGTTTCTCATGCAGTAATTTACTATAATTGAAATGAGGACACTGTGCCCTTACATGACTGATGCTAATTTGGGTCTAAAACACAGGACATCCCTCATAATGATGTACACAGATATGTGTGTGGCTTCATTTGAAATTAGCTCCACAGCTGAACATTACAGGAAAAGAATATGCTGAATTTTCTTCCCATACTGTAGCAGAGAATGTCACAAAGGAGCAACTCATTGCCTGAGCTATATTTTCAGTTTCTGTTGTGTTTTGTCATCTTTCTCCTGTGTGGGAAGATGGCATGTCTTGTCTCCTAAGCCCCTACTTTATGTGCAGTAGCAGAGACATAGCCAGCTGCAAAGATGAAACAATTGTAAAATATATCTCTTCCCCTTATTTTTCCAGCGGACCTGTGTCAGACAGCTGGAAAACCGACAGTGACATTTCATTGACTGTCTGCTCTTCCACACATGGTCTGTAACACACAGAGTAGGTTCAACTCTACAATACACTATCCTGTGCTTCTTATGTGTCTCTCAAGGCCCCTAATGTGGCACTTTGGGATATGGTTTAGTGGTGAGCAAGGCAGTGCTGCATTACCAGTTGGACTTGATGATCTTAGAGGTCTTTTCCAACCTTAATTTATGATTCTAGAGGTTGTAACAAGGCAGGGGTCAGTCTTTTCTCACAGGTAACAAGCAAGCAGACAACGAAATGGAAATTAACAAAGTTATACTGGGGAGGTTTAGATTAGATATTAGAAAAAAATTCTGCCCTGAGAGGTCATGCATTGGAACAGGCTGCCCAGGGAAGCGGTAAAATCACCATCCTTGGAAGTGTTCAAAAAGCACGTAGATGTGGCACTTGGGGATGTGGTTTAATGGTGAATACAACAGTGTCCGTGTAAGTTGGACTTGATGATCTCAGAGGTCTTGTCCAACCTTAACAATTCCATGATTCTAATGAGAAGACCTGCATTATCCATGCACATCAGTGACAATTGGTATCTCATTTTTTCTTTTATTTTTGTTTTTGAAGATGGCCCTGTTATGTAATTTCAAGCAGAAGCATCCTTGCTTTAATATGAATAACTATACTCTTGCATATAGAGAGGACAGCTGTTTCTGGGGGGAAAAAAAAGAAAAGAAGATTAATATTTAGGACCTTTTCAAGACCCTTCACAGTAAATGGAAAATATCAAAATTGACTTGATTGGACTGTGGATTTTACGAGCTATATTCTCTCTAGTATCTACTTTTATCAGGGTACAAAAGTCACCAAATTTCATGGAATACAACCTGTGGCAGAATTTCTGTCCAGACCTTTCAACAAATGTTATTTAGCCAGCTTCAGTTTCCAACCAGAGCCCTCATTGTATGGAAGCTACATATGACTCTTGTGTATCTGTGTCTTTCTTTTCTGTTGCTTGTGTTTTATTATTTCAATAGCAGTTCAACCAAGTCAGCTTCAAGCAAGCCTGCCAAGCCAGCAGATGCAAAGGTCGTCATGTCACCATGGAGTCTCATGTACTGCACTACCCACAGTGCAGTATTCCAGTGTGTGGAGGACAAGCTCATTTATGTAGGTAGTACTTATTGGTTATTATTAGGATATTACTATTAATAAATTATAATTTAAATTTATAATTTATCCTATTATTAATAGGATAAATTATTCCTCCTAAAATAATAAAAGAAATAAGTGAACACACTGAAGCAATTGAAAGAAATCTGCAGATGATTTACACACAAAACAAGAAAGAATACTTCCATTTGCTTGACAGAGTCTGCTTGCTCTGAATTAGCTCACTCCTTTTATTTCTCTCTTTTTTCTCTTCAAGTTGTCCTACAAGTTGGCTGAGTGCTTTACTGTGCTAAATTCTGATATTTATGCAAGTGGACTGAGTACTTGCTATACATCTTTGTGCACTAGAAGCTGAACTTCAACACCCCTATTGACTGTTAAAAAGATGTATGATGCGTATACATGGAGGAGGAAGAAATATGGGGCTTCCTTGCTATTTGTCCTTGTTTTCTCTTCCTTTTTCTAGTTTTATGCATCCACTGATTGTTGTCACAATCATATTTCTTCTATGCGATAAAAAATATAATAGCACAAAAAAAATGTATTTGGTATCTCCTTCAGCACCTCATCTTAGAGCCTTACATGTTTTACATCTTTCAAATGCTTAAAACAAAGTGCACAGTTCTCATATCCTGTCTTCCCCACTGAGATTTGGTTGATCTCGTATCCCACCCATTTCCACTGGACTTCACAATCATAATGACAGATAGCAGGACAATTTGGAATGCAATGATCTTTCTGGCTTATTCCATTACTTTCTTTTCCTTGATGATCATTTTGAGAGAGATGCATTTCTTCCTCTGTGCTCATAAAATTCATTATTTCTTTGTATGGAGAAGTTGCCTTGTGTGCTCAATCACTTCCTCTCTGTGAGAAATTCATTAGACATAGATACAGTCACTCATGGTATTTCTTAAACTCTGTTGAACATGTATTTCTGATAAATGCTACATGTTCACTCCAAGGCATGATGCAGTGTTAGTCATCTTTATGTATTCCTACTAAAAATAGTCAACCCCACAGCCAACTACCTCTGTGTTAGTGGAAGCCAGTTCTGTGACTGTGTAAGGGTGACTAACTCCTAGAGCAAACACTCTCCAGAATGCCTCCGCTTACTCAGTTTAGCTAGGACATTTCCTCCACTCTCTACATGATTAATGTTCTAACCATTGTCTCCAACATTAGCTTTGTATTGACAATGGTAATGAGAAACATTTAGTGTGAATCTTTGTTCCAAATTTAAAAGATGCTCTTTAGGAAGTTAAAGGGGATATCTTTATTGTTTGTACTGCCTGATGTTCCATTTTTGCTAAAGCACATGAGATCAAAGTATGCCCTAAGGCATCTTACACCCCTGCTACAGTTTAAAAACTGGCCAATAACTAACAGCAACTGATTGCTGTCAGATTTCACCAGGCACCACAGAAGGGGTCAAACTAATAGCAAATTTTAGTATATTACCAGAGAATGTGAGAATCTTCTTGGTAGCAGAGAAGAAAACTGTTACAGACCTTACTGTTCTGGACTAAGCCAGATCTCTGCAATGCCAAATAATGGTTACAGTCAGCAACAAATTGTACATTGTTATGCCTCCTGAATGTATATGCATGTTTGTGTATGTTTGTGTGTAAAATATTTCAATGTCAATATATAAATATTATTGATAAAAAAAGAGATGTATGAACAAAAACTGACACACATAATTTCCAGCTCTTATTTTGGCAAACTGCATGCCAAGTCCTAGTTCTGAACTTAGCACTATAGGTCACTCTTTAACTGAAACATATTTTCAGAAACCAGGCAAACATATGTCAAGCCAAAGTATTAACACCAATTAGAAAGCAAACACCAGTTTGAACTTCCATCTGGAACTTGAAGCATTGCTGTGTCCAGTTCTGGGCCTCTTGCATCAAGAAAGACATTAAGCTGCTGGAACATGGCCAGAGAAGGGCAATGAAGCTAGTGAAGGATCTAGAGAGTCAGTCCTATGAGGAGCAATTGGGAGAGCTGAGATTGTTTAGCCTGCAGAAAAGAAGGCTCAGGGGTGACCTCATTGCTCTCTACAACTCCCTGAAAGGAGGTTGTAGTGAATTGGGGGTCAGCCTCTTCTGAGCGACAGGACAAGATGACATAGTCTCCAACTCTGCCAGGGGAGGTTCAGGATGGACATCAGGCAGGAAGAAATCCTTCATGAAGGTGGAGCCACCATCCCTGGAAGTGTTCAAGAAATAACTGGACACGGCACTTAGTGCTGTGGTCTAGTTGACAAGTTGATGACTGGTCAAAGGTTGGACTCGACGATCTTAGTCTTTTCCAACCTAAATGATTCTGTGATTCTGTAATATATAAAAATATTAAGTTCAGAGGAAAAATATCAGAAGTTATCCTACAAAGTTGTTTTGATGAAATGTGGTTTAAAAGATGAAAGGACTGTGATTTCAACCCTTATATTTAAAGCTAAGTATTTGTCTTGCTATTATATTACTCTTTGAAGAAAAGTTGGACATAAGCCAACAGTGTATGCCAAAAGCCCAGAAGGCCAGTCACATCCCAGGCTGCCCCAAAAGCAGTGTGGCCAGCTGGCCAGGGCAAGGGAAGGACTCTGCACCTCTACTCTGCCCTTGTAAGAGTGCAGAATGTCCTACCTGGAGTGCTGCATCCAGCTCTGATGTGGACCTGTTGGAGAGAGTCCAGATGAGGGCCAGGAAGATGACCAAGGGCCTGGAGCACCTCTCCAGGCTGAGGCAGCTGGGCTTGCTCAGCCTGGAGAACAGAAGATTCCAAGGAGACTTTACAGCACCTCCTAGTACCCAAGGAGGGATTATAAAAAGTGGAGAGACTTTTTATACAGGCACATAGTGACAGTGAAAGGCTTTTAAACTTAAAGAGGGCAAATTTAGATCAGGTGTTAGGAAGAAATTCTTTATTCAGAGGATGGTGAAGCACTGGAACAGGTTGTCTGGAGGGATTGTGGGTGCCTCATTCCTGGAAGTGTTTTGTGTCAGGTTGGATGGGGCTCTAAGCAACCAGATATAGTGGGTGGCATCCCTGCCCATGGAAGGGGGCTTGGAGTGAAAGAGATTATTTTAAGAGCCTTTCCAACCCAAAATATTGTTTTGTTCAATGATTCTATGATTCTGTTTGAAATGAAAGCTTGTCTGCTCCCTGAATCTTGGACATTTTCCTTCCAGAATTTAAACAGAAGTGACAAGAAACTGTGGTTAGTTAATTTTATTTCAATGCTAGTCGTTCTAAAAACAGCTATCTCCACAAGGACCTCAGAAATTAACAATTAATGCTCTTACTGAATGTTCAAATTATTTTTATTATTTCTAAATGTACTTTTTGTCAAGGACACACCACTCTTGACTAGTTTCCTGTCTGCTCTTGACAGAGCAGAGATCTAGAACAATATTAGCATGATAAACAGAAATAACATCAAGGGGAATTATATACAAAACAAATTTCTTGCTTTTACCTCACTGACTGCCCAGACTGTCTTTATAAATAATACCCTGGCTCCCATTCAACTCCCTACTTGCAGTCCTAAAAATTATGGCAGAGACTGTGTTTCAATGTGTGTACTGAAAAAGAGAGATACATGCTCAAGAAAAAAAAAAAAATAAAAAAAAGAGAGAGAGTTCAGTCTTTAGCGAACTAAACATAAATAATCTCATTTCTAATCTGGCCTTGGAAAAGAGGTGCAAAAATATCTCTCATCTAGTGTGTGCAACAGTTTTAAAGTAGTATACTCTAGAGGATCAAATTATTCAGGCAGCAGAATGAGAGGCAAAACAAGAGCCAAGGATTTTGAATAAATACTACAGCTGTGGGAAATGAGTTGCAGAAATAAAAGGAGGAGGGACTGGCTAGTTTTGAGGGTAATAAGCATATGAAATATCAAGGAAACAGAGCAAAACTGGGTCTGATTTATACCCTAAATAACTTCATTGAGTTCATTAGAGTTCCATAGGATACTGAATACATCATCTCAGAAACTGGTTGGTATACGATGGCTGTGAATAAGAGAGAGGGAATTCTGCAGAAACACCAGTTCTTTTGTCTTAGGTTTTTATATTATACTATTTCAGAAAACTCGGAAAGTGACAGATCTGGAGTGGTAGCTAGTGCCAACAGTACTGCAAGCAGGTGTTACACAAATCCCCAGCTCCCCCAGTTCGAGTGCTCTGCCTTCATCCACAATTCCTGTGCTGCTCTCAGTTTGGATCACTTTATGCTGTAAATTTTGTGATGAGCAGGGTAGTGCTTTTGTTAGGCATACAGATGTGCAGCACTGACTAGAAACAGATATCAAGACTGTTTCCACTCTAGGCATTGTGGCCTTTTGTCAGAGCTTTTCTGTTTCTCCATGCTTTTCAGTCCTCTGTTCGTAAGGTTAAAAATAAAATGGGCTGAGCCACCCAAAAGTGATTCTCCACTAGGGACTATTTCTGCTTCTGCAATTCTGTTCTGTGCACCCTTCCTTCCTGATGACTTTGCTGCTTTGGTTCTCCCAAGCTGTCTCTTATTGCCAGGGAAAAGACTTTGTTGCTCTCCAACAGTCTGTCCTCCCCACCATCCCCATATGTGTTTGGGCATGACTAGGAGATTAATATTGCTTCATTGCCTCCTGTCTGTCAGGAAAAGAATTCATTTCTGTCTGCGGCCAAAAGGTGGAGAAACAAATAGTGAATCCTTATTCACAAGGAAATGGCGTTTTATTTAAGATACATTTTGTCTGAAAATATACACGCAGCAGCAATAGTGACTCCCTGTAAAAGACCCAAGTTTCTCTATCCTTCTGAGGTGGCCCTTTAAAGTTTCACCTTTTTCAATTATTTCCTATGAGCTTTTGCAATTTTACCTAGCTTTACTGGAGATGGAAGACAGAAACCTGAGATTAAGCCAAAGAAGGAAGCCTATCACTCAGAAGCATCAAGAACCAAATAGGCTTATTTTCAACATTCCTTTACCTGTTCAATCAAAAAGGTGGAATGTCTGCCAATCCCACACCTCTTTCTTGTTCAAAGGACTCCTCGGTCACAATCTTGAAGTTCTTAGATGCATCATATTTGCTTTTTGCATACAGCTGAAACCAGGTCCACCCATCTATCTAACTACTAACATCAGGCAGTACTCATGGTCAGCCTAAGTACAACTATTCTGTGCAGGAGACTGACTCAGCTTCATGTACTGGATGCACTGCAACAAGAACCCAAGTAATGTGAAAATGTGTTGATTTTGCATTCAGTTTCTTCAGAACAGAAAAAATGTCATAAGTGATACTTCAGTCCCAGCCCTAAATACTGAGAGTCCAACAAATTTGACACTCAGGGGAGGGGTCGGTATTGTGGTGGGGTGCCACCAAAGGTGGGCATTCACCTCCTTAGCTGGATAGGGAAGAGAAAGTCTCATGGGCTGAGATAAGGACAGAGAGAGATCACTCATCAATTTCTGTCATAGGAAAAGCAGATTCAGCTGGGGGGAATTAGTTTGATTTATTAATAAGCAAATCAGAGTAGGGTAGTGAGATATAAAAACAAGTCTTAAACCATGTTCCCCTCCACCCCTCCCTTCTTCCAGGGCTCAACTTCCAAATTCTCTACCTCCTCCCCACAAGAAGCACAGGGAATGGGAAATGGACGCTGCAGTCAGTTGATCACACATTGCCTTTGCCCCTTCTTACTCCACAGAGGAGACTCCTGATACGCTTCCCCTACTCACCATGGAGTCCTTCCTCCAGGAGACAATTATCTAAAATCTTCTCTAATGTGAGTCCTTCCTCCAGGCTGCAGTTCTTCACAAACCATGCTGCAGAATTTCTCCAGCATGGACTTCCCACAGGAGCACAATCCCCTTCAGGCATCCACCTGCAGCATTATGGTGTTCTCCACATACTGCAGGTGGATATGTGCTCCACTGTGGCCTCCATGGGCTGCAGGGACAAAGCTGCCTCGCCATGGTCTTCTCTATAGGCTGCAGGGGAATCTCTGCTCTGGCACCTGCTCCCCTTCCTTCTTCACAGATCTTGGTGTCAGCAGAATTGTTCCTCTCACATATTCTCACTCCTTTCTCCTGAGTGCTGCTGGTGTTATGCAGCAGTTCTTAATTCTGTAAGGCCTGAGGTGCTAACACCATTGCTGCTGGGCTCAGCCTTGGCCAGCAGTGGGTACACACAGGAGCTCCCTGGCATTGGCTCTGTTGAACATGGAGGAAACTTATGGCAGCTTCTCATAGAAGCCATCCCAATAGACCTCTGCCACCAAAATCTCGCCACACAAGCCAAATACATGCACAAAGAACAAATTAAACTAGAGGAAAGGATAAAGTTTTCCAGTTATCACCCACATTTATAGAAGAACAAAATTCTGGGGAAACATGAACTTTTTTCCTCACCTGAGCTGAGTTTATTTTCTACAGTAAACTTCTAGATGTAGTAATGGTACTATTAGGATTGTAGGCAGTAGGCAAAAGAAGCAGTTGAAAAGTAAGCTACTTAGGTGGGAAGATCTTTTCAAGAAGAACCAGGAATCCAAGATGTTTATCATAAAGTGTGGAAAAACACATGAGGGAAGCAAATCAGTATTTGGTGCAGTATCTTTCCAAAGCATATAATTGCAGTTACCTATTCTCATTAAATCAAGATTAAATGCAATGAAACAATGAATATTAGGTCTTACATGCTTAAATGCTGAAATACTGTTTTGAAAACTTCATATTTTTTGCTATGGTTAATTGAAAAAAATTGCAGATATGCTTGGAAAATTGCGGATATCCTTGGCTCCAAGCCACTGGATTCTTCCACGCATCCTGTGACCCTGACCATCTTTAACTACAGGTGTTTTATAAAGCTTTCTATCATGACTTTGGGAGAAGGCCAAATTATCAATGGTATCTTTTCTTCCTTTCAGGGACTTCTCTCCCAAAGCTGAATGTGGTCAGGATTTTGGTAGACGTTGCCAGTTTCTGCCTGGCAGGAAGGAAGGAGGAGCCTGTATCACATGTATGAAAGATAATTATGAGAGTTTTGTTTTTTTTTTTCTTTTTTAGAGCAACAAATGTAGGGCTTCTTTTGTCATTCTTTCTTATGTTGTTATTTCAAAAATTTTCTATGGAATTGTTCTTAAAGCACATACACATACATACACTGAGGTGGTTCACAGTCCACACATGAGAATTTGTTCATGGATCTCAAAAAAAAAAAGGGAAAATACTATTCTCACATCTGGCAGTGATTTGTTCATCATAGAACTGTGCATCTAAAAGCATTGCATAATAGATATGCAGGGCCAAAATCATCCTGGGTGTAACAGTACTGACGTCAATTCCCTTACACCACGGAAGAATTTTTTGTGTAGAATGCAAACTGTTTTCATGAAAGACAGAGAAACACTTCAGTATGGATGCTTCTTGACTTTGTTTTCTTTTAACAGCTGGCAGCTGGTAGACATTGGCTTGCTGGCCAATTGTAATAAATGAGATGGACCATGAAAAAACAAAAAGGAGAATGGGTATGGAGACTAAAACAATTGGTACTGAGGATTTTAAATGCTATGTGCTGTATGTAAGGGATGCTATTTCAGACTGTCTCTAGAATGGTCACTTGATTTGTGTACCTACTATAAGCTAGAAAACACAGCATATGCTCCTGAAATGTCTAGAATTTTTTAAAAACTAACATGCTTGGATCTCCTAGAAACATGAATTATTTCCTACTAACAAAGGGTAAAATTTTTAGGCTTACCTATGTGACCTATAAAGCAGAAGAACTCTTCCGAAAAAAATGCAGGAGAAATTTGGAATTCTTGTGCTGTCACTTAAATTTTAAATCTCCAAGTACATTTCCTCTCTTGTTTTTAAGATGGCTGGTCCTTGGAGCACTCTCTAACTCACAGTGTTACAAACAGGCAGACTCCTTTAGCTGTAAAATTGAATTTACCTCCTGGTTTCATCTATTGTGAATTAAGAACAATTCTACTAGTAGAGAAGCAGGAAGGGAAATTTCTTGCAGAAAGGTAATAAAATATGGGAACATTAATATCTGGACACGCTGACTGATAGCTGTCAAATTAATATTTCTCTAAGTTTTGTGATATTGTATTTTCTTTTTGAAATACAGAGGATTGTTTTGGGTGATCCTTTGTGTCCTAAGAAAGGCACATATTGTACATCTTCTAAAAGCAACAATGCAGTTTATAAAAAATATTACTATTGAACCATAAGACATTATAAAGTTTTAGGTCCTGCATATCAAGAAATCATAAAGATTTAGCATCTGCATACGTAAAAAAATTATATAAACACTTATTAATCACACAACTCTGTAAATCTTAGCTGCAAAATTTCAGGGTACATTTGTGGCTTCAGTGCAATAAATGGAATCTTTGCTATAAAGAGAATTTTACCCTTAGCCCAAAATAATGTAAAATTGTTTCACAGATTACCTATGCTTTTTGCAATAATGCCTGTGATTTACTAAGTGTATTTGTAATTTGCTAACTGTATTGTCCTGCACAGAGGAAACAGCATGAGACAGCTTCCTCTCTTATTCCTCCATGTCTTTGGGCTCCTGACCCTGCTCAAAAAATTCCTGAACTTCTCTGAAAAGAGTCTGCATTTGCTGCTGATACTTACAGTAGGCATAAAACTAAGTGGAGATTATGCCAGTCATAGCTCAACCTAAAATGCTAAATCAGGTCTTTCCAGTTAGGAATATTACCACTTTAAAAAAGTTGCTTTTTTTTGGGTTTTTTTTTAAGTTGCACAGCTCTTTTTTTAGAGAATTATAACCTTAAATGCACCTGCTCAATAACTTATGTGTGTTTTTTTTAAACTTCTGTTCCTTTACAGTGTTCAATCTTTGATTCTATTTAATGGGAACAAGATCAGGATACAGGATCTGGACACATGCACATACAAACATTTAAACATGTATTATGGATATATCCCTTATAAATTTTACATTGGAGTTGGGTGTGAATTTATATATTTTATATTGTTCATCTAGTTTGCTTCAAGAGAAACTTCACTGAATTAAATTGAACTACATATAACCTAGCTGCTAGAAAGCAAAAGGAAAAATCTCTATGTGTGCATATTTACAGCTTTGAATTAAAACTATTATTATTTCTTCAACTGAGCAATTTCAGACTGAAAAAAATCAACATTTGCAACTTCAAACACAAATCATAAAATAACATCCTTACTCTAGTCACAGTTAACCACATAGTGACTAAATATAGCATCGGCCTGTCTTCAGGATGTGTCCACAATAACAGATTACTCAAAATGTTCTGCTGCTATTCCCTACCTAATATTATGTCTACAACAAAATGTGGAAGTTTAAAATATCTCTGTAATTATGGTAAACAGACAACAATCATTAAAATTGCAGAGTACAGTCAGTCCGCTGCTCCTAACCTACAGGCTGTATATAGAAAACTAAATTAAACCTTCTGCCTACTGCTAGTAGTCAAATGCAGACTGAATTCCAGGTATTGGTGAAGCACAGTGAAATCATATTTTGAGTGAGATATAAGTTCCAATCCTGATTTTTGTTAAGATTTTTAGATGATTTCTAATTCTGAACAATTAGTGTGTGTTTCCTTACTAACTGTGTAGAGCATTTTCATAGACGTTTTAAAAGGTAGAAGTCGTTAGAAAAATGACAGTATTTCCTTTAAGTTCCTTACTTTAGAAGTGGGGAAATTACTCAATGTCCAAAATCCTTTATTCAGGTTAACTCAAAAATCCAAGCCAAATTCCTCTTGGAATTGAATGCAGAAGGAAGCAGGTATCCTTAAGTGTTTTGAGGAAAGCATTCCTTATTTTGGGGCATGGCTTTCACCCCTCCCTGCCTGCGACCCCGCCGGTGCCTTTCTGCTTACGTACAGCAGCCTTGGAGTGAGAACAAGAAGAGGCGAATCAAAGAAGCAGCTGTTCTCTGAATCACAATCCTCTCTGGATTTCTCTATTAAAAAAAAAAAAAAAAAGAAAAAGAAAAAAAGAAAAAAAAAAACACCAAAAAAACCCCCAACAAACAAACAACAAAAAAAAATTAACAAAACAAACTAATAGAAAGATAAGACCCAGAAGAAGCACCATATTCCTTGAAGCCACCTCTGCAGCTGCTACCAAGAAGCTCAGCAGCACGGTGATAAAGACGGGTGCAAGAGCACTCAAGGGTTTTTCTTTACAACTTGTCTCTTTCCATTTGATTTGTACAGTCTACAGGGCTGGATAGCTACAAATTCAGACTCACTTGTACAAGTGGTCTGTTAGAAGCTGCCTTAGTTTGGCTCCAGAAGCTTCCCTTCTATCACACCCTGAGTAAAGTCTTCCTAAGTCCACTTTTAATATTTTCAGTTTGTATTTAAGAACCAGCTCTGTCTTTGCTATTCAAATATATATCCATTTTCAGTCACTTGCTTCCTGGCCTAAATGAGCATGTAGAGGCCAAAATCTAATATCAACACTCTGTAAGCAGATTTCTATCGAGACACCTAGGAAAAATTTATGGATTTGAATAAAGGTTGAATAAATATGGCTTTGCAAATTCAGGAAAATATTTCCTTTTTTCATTTTAGAAACACCAATTTGTATTGTATTTTTCTGAATGCAGATTATCTGTTCCTTAATTACTTCAGAAGCTTTTTCAATGAATAGAGTTGTAAGACATCCTGAATTTCAAAATAAACTTTCTTTTGTCTTCCATATAACAGATTAATTAGACAGTTTCTGTACAAGATACTCTCAAGATACTTGTAAAATAGCCAAAAATCAGAGCCATTTGTTCTGAAATGCTTAGAAACATGACTGAAACCATAACCTATAAATATGATTCAAGTTTTCTGGCCAGAGACCTGACCTTGTGTTCAGGTTTTGCTTGTAATTTCATCAACACTTAGAGGTTACTGGCAAGAGCTAAGATCATAAAATCATAGAATATCCTGATTTGGAAGAGACCCACAAGGGTCATTGAGTCCAACTCCTGGCCCTGCACTGGACACCCCAAGAGTCACACCCTGTGCCTGAGAGCGGAGTCCAAACACTTCTTGAACTCTGTCAGGCTGGTGCTGTGACCACATCCCTGGGGAGCCCATTCCAGTGCCCAAACACCCTCTGGGTGAAGAACTTTTTCATGATATCCAACCTAAGTCTCTCCTGACACTCTCATGTTATCCTTTGGGTCCTGTCATTGGTCACCAGTGAGAATAAATCAGTGTCTGCCTCCCCACTTTTCCTCATGAGGAAGTTGTAGACAGTCGCGAAGTCCCCCCAAAGCCTCTTTTTCTCCAGGCTGAACTAGCCAAGTTGTTCAGATGCTCCACATATGTCTTCCTCTCTAGACCCTTCAGCAGCTTCACAGCCCTCCTTTGGACACTCTCTAATACCTTTATGTCCTTACACAGCAAAATGAATGTAGGCATCCCTATACTATTAGAATCACAAATGACTGTGCTTTTACCTCTTCTGCCATTAAGTTGTACCCAAAACTGAGAAGTACATTCATTCACAACTGATCAATTTCCATGCTAATTCCTAAAAGCTTCTAAGACTTAATTCTTTCAGTTGCTATTTCCCTTGTGCTATTTAGAGAAACAAACAAAAAAAACCCCACACCCTCCCTCACCCAAAAAAAAAACCCCCAACAAAACAAAATCCCCCTCAAAAAAACCCCAAGCAAAAAAATCCCCACCAAATCCCCCCCCTGCAAAAAAAAAAACAAAACAAAAACAAAAACAAAAAACCAAAACATTAATGACGCTCCTTCCTGGCTCATAGTTCCTTCCTTTCTTTCTGCCTTTACTGAGAAATTGTATTCTGTGTGATCCTCTTGAAAACTAGGCACTCAGTCATTCCATAATTTATGTATCAAATCAGATGCAGACTTTCTTAGATTAATAGATATTAATGTTCCCTAGACTGTCACTTGTTATGTTCTTCCACAGTACAGCTACACGGTTCCAAAGTTTTACCTATATTCGTCTGCTTTCCCATTCAAATCTAGATTTTTTTCATAGTCTAATATCTTTTTGTTAAAGGAATCCAGGAACTCCTTTCACTGGATCAATATGAAACAAATTTCTAGAAAGTACGCACTCAAACTGCAGGAGCAAGCTAATGAGTATTTTACATTTAGGATAATAAATCCCTGCCACTTAATCTAGTAGCCTCTTTGGTAAAATTACATGACCCACCCCGGAAATGTTCAAGGCCAGGTTGGATGGTACTTTGAGCAATCTGATCTAGTGAAAGGTGCCCCTGGTCATGGCAGGGGGTTTGGAACTGGATGCTTTTTAAGGTGCCTTCCCACCCAAACCATTGTATGATTTTATGATTGTGCCTCCTTGCAAAATCTTTACATTCCTTCAATGAAATAATACGTGCATATGACTAATGGAAGTGGTCACATTGCAGAATACTTGCAGTTTTGAGGATATGGAACAGGTTTTTATGTGCTGAGGAAAAAATTTATCACTCACATATTAGATTTCCAGTGTCTGACATGAAACCAGAAAAATGTGGCCGCAGCTTACTTGCAACATGTTTGCGGACAACATGAAAAATGCATAGACCTCATTGGATAAGGGAACCGCCACATTCCACCATGACTCAGTTTAAAATGAAAGCATGATATGCAGAGAGTGTTGAAACTGGACATTTGCTACCTTGTTCCTCTGTAGTCATTAAAAGTCACCATGGACCTTCAGAAGCCTTTTCTTGCATTCATTGTGTTTTTAAGCATAGATGTTAATAAATTTCATAATGTAGAGGATGGTGAAAAAATAAGTCTCTCTTCTAACATTATTTAAATAGTGTTTTAAATTCTGGTAATTTTGGTAGATATTTTCTATATATTTTGCCACATATATTTTGCATGTGGTACTAATATGGGCAGAAAAAAGAACAAGTTTAATTGGTGACCTTGGATGACACTTTACATTTCATCAAGCGTGAAAACAGACTTAGTTAATTACTGAAAACCTTTGTTTTCTTGATTAAACATTTCATGAATACATGAATAATTTTCATTGTAACTTGGGCTTCTGAATGGAAAAGTCGCAACTGAAAAAGGTCTTAGATACCTGAATTGGATTTTTTTATCATCCTTTTTTAGCTTTAGGATGAAATAAAAAAAAAAAAAAAAAATTGAAGCACATATTCCTGTAATATTTCATCAAGTTCTGACTAAAAGAGAATCAGAAATGTTCTAAAATGTACAATTACAAACAGGCATAAACTCTGAGACATTTTTGTGGTTTCAGAGAAAACGGACTTAAGTACATACGTCTGGAAAGTCCCACCAAGAAGCCACTTCTGTATTTTCAGGAAATTAAGCAAAAAGGCCTACTGCAATTTTTTCTACTGTCATTTGTTTATTTATTTTAAGCCACATAATAAGCAGAAAATTTGTAATTGTAGGTGCAGTATTTAGACAAAAAAGGAATTTTTTTAAGATAAAATGGTTGTTTATATAAACAACTGTTCTGAAAAATTTTGAGACCAATTCTAATAGTCATATGTTCTGTGAGGCTGTGAATAGTGGGAGGGTTTAAAGCTTTGTAGCTGTGGAACCAAGTCATGATCACAGTCATTCTCTTAATTGCTTTGTTTTTACTTCCTTTTTCTGGAATGACCCATGGAGCCACGGCAGATAAAAAGTAGAAGCACATGCCAGAAGATGCCCCTGAAAAGTCTTGATAAAAGGATGACTGGGGGAATGGTATTCTGAATCATACCCTGAATTGCTACTCTTGAGCATAAGAAGAGCTGTACTAGATTTGAAGGACCCCGTAGCCCCACATCCTGGCCCCAGCACAGGTCAAGAACAGGGACCTGCAGAAGAGTAAAGAACAGGAAGACTATATTAAGAGCCTTGGGTTTGTCTAGCCCCATATTCTATCACCAAAAATATCCATAACTAGATGCATAAAACCCAGTAAAAGTGGGTTAAATATACACTTTTCCCAGTCTCTTGATTCTTTCAGATTTGAATACTTCCTAATCCTGATACCATTTGTGCAGTAATCCAGGTCTCTCTCCCAATTAGATAATGTTTCCCTGAAATGCTATAAATTGCCAGAATCCACAATGTCCTTCAGCAACAAGTTTCACAAGCCTCCTACCCCTTCTCCTTTGAATTTTACTGCCAATAGCTCAATTTGGTGGTCACTACTTGCAGCTGATAGAGATTGCGAGAAGTTGGTCCATAATAAATGTTAGAACTGTTAAAATTAGTCAGTGGGATTCTGATGTAGTTCAGAATCACATTTCCCCTTTTCAAAAAGCTTATATTTTCATCATGCCCACTCTCTGCATTGTCAAAAAGAATTTTTTTTCCTTTTTTTTAGTAAAGTTTACCAGATCAAAGGCTTTTCCAATTCTCTCAGAATTTCTAGATTTCAGCAGCACTTACTGTCTAAAGCCCCTGGCAATCCAGAACCCAGGCAAAAGGCACTTGAAATATTTCAAGCATGAGTAAAGAATCCTCTTCCAATCCTGAGGAAACAGATAAGGAAACCTGGAAACCAGGCTTTTTGTAATAATACAGATATCAGACAATTAGAGACTTGCAGCTGCAAACTGAAGCCTGATCATTCAGGATACTTTGACTCTGTCCCAGATGACTTCTAAGCAAAATTCCAAAGCTGTGAGACTCAGAGTGAGCCCTAAGCTGCACAATTATTGATCATGATGGAGGGATCACAAGTTGAAGCTTAAATAGAAAGTATCTGCTTCATATAATTGCTGTGCAATCTTTGCACCTTTGTGCTGAGAAAAAAAGGTAAGTTCTGTAGCACTAACAGAAAATTGACTGAAACAAGAATATTCTTCACACTGGCATAGTAAATACTGTAGTTCTGTCATATTTCTGCCACTGAAAGAGTGATGAGCTTACATAGTTTGTACAATCACAGCACATGCAGACTGTGGAATGTCCAGCAGCAGTTAAAGACACTGTTCCTTTGTTCAGCTGCCTCTTTGGTCTTGTGGCAGCATCAGTCTTCTGATAATGCAGGGTGTCTTTTCATATTACTACCTTACCCTTTGTTTCTGTTTTCTATTTTTAGGACAAGGTCCCCAAGGTCCCCAAATGTCTTACCTTACTAAAGGTAGAATGTCACACAAAGTAGGCATTTTTGAAAGGGTTTCATTCTGAAAACTGTAAGCAGTGATGTGAATTTACAGAAGAACCATCCTGTCATCCTGCATCCTGCTACTCCCACACACAGCACAGTGCTGTGTGCAGTGTCACAGCCTCACCTCACATAAGCCTCCGATCTGACAAGACACGACAGCCAAGCTTGCACACACCACCATGCCTTAGTGAAATTCTAGGGCTTCTTATGCATAGTGACATGCTGATAAACTCTTAATTAGCTGCTGTTTATGAGTGTCTGCTTCTACTGTAGATCCTAATTCATTTGCCTCTGCCTATACTATGTCTCTATGTGCCAAAGATGGATTTCATTGCAGCTGGTATCCTCCTGTGTGTGCCTATACAAAGGATGATTAGCTGTAAAGACTGCTGTGAGACATTTTATATGGAAAAACTACTTACAAAATATATCATGTTGCATCAGACAGCTGCCTAAATTCTGGAATTAATATCTGCTAACAATTTGTATGCCAAGATTGCCATTCAAAGTTAATTGTAACTCTGTCCACTAAAGCAAAAAAACTATTTGGCAAGTAACATTTTTCTGACTCCCAGTTGCCCTGGTACTCAACATTATACCAGCCCAGCACAAGGGTGTCATTATGCTTTTTCTCATGTTACCATTCTCTGTGGTCTACTGTGTTGTCACTCAAAATTTCATGTCTGTTTCTAATTGAATGCTTCCTTCTGTGATAATAAAGGTGATTCATATAGTGACAAAATGTCCTAAATATTATATGGTGTTTTTCAGAATACACCAGACATTTCTGCTTTTATGCCAATCAGTACTATTCTTTCATTAGATATGTTTTTATCAAAAGGGGGTTAAAAAAGACAGTGAGGACTGCAAATAATATAAGACAGTGAGGACTGCAAATAATATGACCTCTAAAGAGATTAAAAATGGTATAAAGATAGAAACTTTATTCTTTGCACTGGAATAAGTGAAAGCATTTCTGACACAACTCCTTTTGTGACAGCATGTATATTTTATGGTGTCTTCCATCTTTCAGACATATGACATTCTTTTATAACATGTTCTTCAGTAAAGATGCTGAACAAAATTAGGCTGTACTTAGAAGCAGATACCTGTTATATGCTCTCTTTGAGCAGCAATGAGCACAGTTGAAATCTGTGCTTCTTTTGGAATCCCTTGTCACTCCCACAATAAAAACAACGTGACTATACTGAGTAGATATGACCTCAACTTTTATTTATACAGCTTTTTTTTTTATTATTTACACCCGCATTTAGATTTCACTCTATTTTAAACTGCTCTGTCATAGGTCATAATTTATATTTCCCCACCCTGTCTTTTAATTTGCATCCCAATCATAGTAAAGCTTACCAAAAAGTGAACCCCGTAGAGTGAAATAGGGAGAAACAGTGCAGGTTATTTCACTAGAACAAAAGAATTTTTCCCTCTTCAGATACCAAGAGGCTTTATCTGTAAACCTAATGGGTGACCTTATCTCTAAAAATTCACAAACATGCTAAAGTCCTGATTCCTGCCACTTTAGGTTTAGCAAAGTAAAGAGTTACAAAATTATCCCTGTGGCTTACTACTTCATTTATCTACCCAGTTATTCCTCTCAGAACATGAAAGGATGGATAAAAATAATATTCACCTCACCTTGCCACCCACTTACATTGCCCTTTTTTACCTCTCTGAGCTTTTCCTTGTCTGGTGGACATGGGAGTGACAACAGAACTTCCTTAGTTTGGCTGCCAAATCCTCTTTTCTTGTGGGAGTTGGGACACCTGCTAGTAAAGGTACCTTCTGCATATTCAAATTTGAAGGTCATTGTCTGGCTTTGTCTTACTTATGTAGTAAGCTCAGCACTGATAATACAGGATCCCTTCTTTGAAGCTTTAATCCTAAAAGACACCATTTCCATTTGACAGTAGTTTCTGATTCACATGTTCACTGAAGTCAGACTTCCTCTTTTGAGAACTGGAGGAAACTAGATTTGTCATTTGAAATGTCAGCAGCTTTTACATAGCAAAAAAAAAAAAAAAAAAAAAAATTATGATGGGAAGTAAAGCCAGTGATTTGTGCTTCTATCATAACACTGTCAAGACCTCTGAAAATAGGAACAAGAGCAGGTCTTGGAACAGCAGAAACATAAAACATTGCTGATTTATGTTCCTTAATCTCCTCCCAGTGTCTTATTACTCTCATTGTAGTTGGCTTTACAAGCTCCAGCAAAGGACTGGCATCACCAAGGGCTGTGGAAAGCCCTGTGTACACATGTGGAGAAAAGGAATGTCTTTTCCTTAAATAGCAATCTTACTTATTTCTCTCAGTGTGAGATTAGAAATGGTAACATACCACTGTCAAAATACACTCTAAAATAAAAAAGAAATCAACAAAGAACTGTCTTTGATAAACTATCTTACAAACAACCTAAGGGCATTATTGTCACATGGACAGAAAATCAGTTTTTGTCAGAATAAAGTAAATTACAAAATCTAAAGCAGTATTTACATATTCAAAAGCACAACCACATAACAGCAATGTAAAGAGCCTTTGTGCAGGACGGTTGCTGATCTATTGTCCATTAAAATGGGATCATTTGGCCTATTTTCAGAAAATCTACCTTGAATCAGGTCAGCAGTCTGGTGACTTCACCCATTACAATCACATTTCAGTGCATTCACCGCAAGAGACTGAACATTAAGACAGACAGACATGAAACTGAAGAATCAATCAAAATAAAATCTGTGGATAATGTAGTCTGAGAGCATCACACAAAACCCAAGGTGAATGAAATGTTTGTAGATACAGGAGTGCCACGTTTTTGACACAGGATGACAGGTGGGTAAAGGTGTGATTCACAAGCATTTAAGGAACAGAGAATTAATCTCAATATTACAAGCAAATTTGTGCTGCAAAGGAAAGTCTGAGAGAGACCATATGGCTTTAAGTCAGGAAAATAACAGGTTTGCTGCCTGTAAAAAAAAAAAAACTCTCTTACTGAGTTATGTGGTTTTGATGGCAGATTTAGCAAATGATTGGCACAATATAATAGAGTGTAATTTTAAGAACCACAGAATTATCCTACATTGGTGGTACATGCCTTTATTGTATGGGCTGAAGTCTCAGTCTGGCTTCTAAATGCTTTTTTTTTCAATATTCATTATTAATTTTTTTTTCCCAAAAGATATTTTGCTTGTAGAAACATGCAATATATCATTTGATCTATCTACTGAATTTGGCTTATTTGGGGGAGAGACTCTAAAAGAAATTTATTTCCATTTGGAAATGTGAAAAGTTAACAGGGAAATTCTGTTAGCTTCCAATAATTTCTTTTTACAGATGTATAAGTCAAAACTGAAAAAGTTCACGTTTGAAATTTTGTCCCATTTTGCAGATGAGATTACATTCCTCCACAACACTTAAAAAAAAAAAAAAAAAAAACAGGCTGAGGAAAACCACTTATGGGTTTAGTCTAAATATTTTCGATGTATACAGAGGAAAAAATATCTAACTGTATCCTGTTAAATATTCCTGGAAACTGGTGGTGACCTCTTACAAACAGGAAACGCAAGGCAAGGGACAGAACATGATGCAGCGGCTTCCAGAAGTCACACCTCAGCTGCACATAAACGAATTTATGCTGTGTTTTGACTAGAGAACTAGTAGACAACACCTGCACTAAGTCCTTTCCATGGAGAGCATTCACACTGCTCCCTTGTCCAGTAGCAGCTCCCCAAAGCCCATGGAGTCCATCGGCCAAGGCGGTCCCGAGTCAGCTGGCTGCAGGAGCTGCGCCCGGGAAGCAGAGCGGGGGCAGAGGAGCGCAGCCGGCGCAGAGCTCCCCTCCAGCAGCGCCGCTGTCCCGCTGCTGCCCGGCCAGCAACCCCGGCCTCCCACCAGCCCTGCTCCGGCAACAGACCTGAGCTAATCGCATGCATGAAGTCCACTTTAATCACAGCCCTTGCAGCCACAGAGACAGAACTTGTGATGCATCTTCTCAGCAATTCACCCGAAAGCAGACCAACCAGCTGAGGAAATGAACAACAGCAATTCCCCTCAGAACATTTGCATCCTCTTTCCAGTGCTTCCTCATGTTCCTCATTGCATCTTTTTTTTCTCAGTATAGAACTTCAAATATATGCATGCATAATTCAATTCTGTATTACACAGCTTATTCTGTGATTTTCCTTATCCTTTTTTGGTTTTAGCATGATTCTCTCCATATTTCTCAAATGTGGGACTAGAAAACATTAACAAAAAAAACCAAATATGAAGTGCTTCCTTGCAATTTTTGCATTTACAGGATGATGCTCAGTCTTCTGTGTAGCTGTGAAGAACCTTTATCTAGTTTATCAAAATCTCTTTTGACCACTTTTATAAATCTAGTCAGGGTACCAACTGAAGTGCATAACAGCAGCCCTAAGTGCCCCTAAATTACCTTCAGAAAATACCTGAGATGCCTCTCTTCCATTTACATGCCTGATTAAGTGCTTATTTGCTATGCAGAGCAAAGCTCTTGCTTTGAAAGTTCTGTTTACTTAACAATTATCTTTTTGAACTAGAGCAATGCTAGAGGTTTCTACTCTGGTATTTCCAAATCCTTTTTTGGCATGGTTAATCAATCCAAAAGCCTTTTTCTTGTTTAAAGAGAAGACTGGATTTATGAAGGCCACAAATCGAGTTTCTTTACTTGATGTTATAGTTTGAGTAGTCTCTGAATTTCTCATCTGTAATATGAAGACACTGATCTACAGGCTAGCTTAGCAGCTCTGCACTACTCCAGTGAGACAAAACAGTTTTAACTGCTGATAGGCTTTATAGAAAGATTATTCTTTTCACTTTCTTTCTGTATTTTCAGTGGCTACAGAGTGTTTGGCTTTCCCTTTTCCAAAGACTTGGCATGAACAGCTCTCTGGGAGAAAGCAGGTGTGTTCCTCTCAGATTCATCTCTGCCTGAACTGTGGAGTTTAGGCAGTGGTCCTTTATCTTCTCTTAATGAAAAGTTTGTTCACTCTTCGTTCTTTTTCAGAAGCAGTTCACTTAAAGGAGAATATGATCTGTCACCTTCTGGTGGGACTGGATGTTATTTAGCCCCCAAATTCAGTAAACAGAAAGAATTTCTCTAGCTATGTTCACATCTCTCTTAAGAGAGGCTCTCTTTGTGATTTCAAGCCTGCTTTGGTATTTGCTGTAAGGCAAAATGTGTATATTTTAATTCTTCCAAGAATAGCCTAGTATTAAATAACCATAAATCAGTTGGAGACTCATCTCAGTTGAGATCATAACTCAAAATTCCAAAACTCAGAGCAGAGCCCGATATTTGAATCTCTTCTATCCAAAATTATATAATTCCTTAATTAATGTGGCCAAACTACAAAAATATAGACAGCATCAATTGTTTTCTGTCTCTACTTAGCTGTTTTGATGGCCTCAGTCTTGTCACTTCATCTTTCTCACACTCAATTTCTCCAGCTATAAAATGGTGTTAAACTGTACTTCTTTGTAAAGTATTATAAGATAAACTGGGAAAATGTTTCTGTAGTCCTGGAGTTTTATTATAGCAATCGTGATCAGAACCCTAAAGATTATAGTGAATATAAGCAAAAGATTTCTGTGCCATTCATCACAGGTACAAAACCAAAACATTTTTTCTGGATATCAAAAGTGACTGGACTGCAGTTGCTGCCCTCCAAGTAATTATCCATTTGTGAGGGACAGACATAGTTACTAGGTGATGTATAGCACAGAGTACCGACCTGAGGACTCCCAGTAAAATGGATACCCTTGTTCACCTTTAGTCTGTGATCTGGCATATAAACGGAAAGTCAGAGGATTTAAACGTTTTTCACATTTGTTGTGCATGTTGGCGATATTAAGACTGGAATTTGTTAGTGAAAGCATTATTTAACCAAAAAGTACTGCCACTTTTAAAAGACAACATGCATTTCTGGCAGGCGCTTCTCAATACAGGACAGCAATGAATCTTTTACTGCTTTGCATATGCAGGTCATTGCCAATTAGGTAAATAGGGTAGATAAGAAAGTAGAGAATCTCAGACTGGGCAGGGATCTTTACTAGGATAAATAATTTAATAAATATAGAAGTAATCAACCTTGGAAACTTCGGTTTACTTAAAAAAAAAACAAACAACAACAACACTTTTGCAGTAAACTCAGTTACCCAGTCCTTGCATCATCTTGCCTTTACAAATTGGCCACATAATCATGCTGACCTAAATTACTGGTTTGTAATTGGACACAACCTTTGAAAAGTTTCTCATTTGGGACTGAACTTTTTATGACCTGCATAGAAAACTGCTATTTGAGGAAAAAAAAAAAGATCATAATTTGAGCTGATGAGTTTTGCTCATAGGGAGACAACAATTGATTTGGGAATTTACAGAGATCATTCCAAAAAGCATTTTACAAATACAACCATAGAAAGCTTTTCTGCAACTAAAGAGTTAAATCTGACCCTTAGAAAGCATTTAAAGCAATATCTGAATCTTTTCTTTTGGCTTTCCTGTCCTTTCATACTTTCATGCATGAGATGCAAAACAAGTCCTTCAACTGGGATTTCTACTCACCTGGGATTTCTATGCAAATTTCAGCCTAACTGCTGAAATTGGTTGGTTGTTCCAATGATACATTAGTGATTTGCCAAATAAAATCATTCTGTGCTGCAGATTTATTTGCCAGTGCTTGGTTTATATATGTAGACAACAAATATGAAAGTATGGCTTTTCCTGTAGGCAAACAAACCTGAATTTGAACATGCCCAGTTCATAAACTGCCAGCTAGATCCCGACAAGCTGACTATAGATAATACGTAATTTTTGCCTACAAAGCAGGGGTCCAATGGGTAAGAGTTACTTCATTTACAACTTTTCTTCAGAATACTTTCTCAGGATGGTGTAAACAGTCATTAAGATGAAAAATCTGCTCAGCAAAGAAAGCAATATAAGCAATAATTTGCTGAATCATTCATTTTTACAATTGAAGGGCTTCATTCTTTCTTCTTGCATGGCAGTTGCACAAATGCAGGCTAAACTGGGTATAAAATGCTCCTAAATGTGGAGATGTTACCTTGCACTCTACACTCAGTTCCAGTACAAATATTACTCACCATAAAGACCAACGGCAAACAGAACCTGAAGAAGACAATCCAGGGCACAAAATATTCTATGCTACAGCATGCTCTATAGAATAAAACATAGAAATTCACACACACAAAAAAGGGGTTATACTGTTATTTATTTTGCAACTTAGTTATATATCATGTTACTTTGGGCCAAAGATTCTACTACTAGGGTTTAGAAATAACATTGTGTGTATAAAAAAAAACCCAGAAAAGGATCTTATTTCAAACCAGTTACTAGTGTGAACTTTACTTTAAAAAGTTTGTTTTGAAAAAAAAGAAAAAAACAATTTTTGCTTTGTTTTTAAAAAAATTTGAACACATTCACTTCATTAATTTTGTGTTAGTAACATAATATCTGAGTTATAAGTGCTTCTGGTAGTCATTACATAAGTCAGCACTTTGTTCCTTATTTTTAATTGACTTATAAAATAGGGAGAATTTAAATCATGTCTTGCAGTATCAAAGGATCTTCATAAAATTTCATTATTGAAAGTAACTTCTATCTCCACTATGACTTTTGCATAAAATCCCCCAAGGGACTGTACAAATATTTTAAGCTAAATCTTACAACCCTAGCATGAAATATTGATAATAATGTGGACTCAAGGGTACAGAAAGAGCACTATAAGATACTCAGCATCATCATCAAAACAGCCAGGACTGAGACGAAAATAATTTGAAAAGTACCTTGCATCTGAAAGTCATCAAGAAAAACACCAAGGAAAGTGCTGAGACTAGACTGGCTGGATTCAAACTTCCAGTCTTTGCATACTTGTTACTCCATTCTTCTCTGGAACTATTTTCTGTGCTAGGAATCTTTTGTCATAAATGTATGTTTTACATTTGTCTATTTCAGTAGTCATGATAGCAATAGTGGTATGTATTATTATTTCCTTCATGTGCAAAGCAGCAGTTTCTGGGCACCAAGGAAACCCAAATATCCGTGATCTCAGACCTGACAGAAGTTGGGTTACTGGACAAAAACTAACCTGTACTGAGTTACAGCACCATAGATGTCCATAGGCTACTATGATTAAAGCACTACCAAAACTTAGCTTGATTCTCTGATTTTTGTTGGAGCAAACTACTGTTTCAACTGTTCATTTAGAGCTAAGCCTGCTACCAGAAGCAGCTTCCGGAGGATGTATTTCTTGAACGCTTTAAAATAATATTAAGAGAAGTGCTAACACATAACTCAATGCTGCTCTTTGGGAAAGAAGAGTGACCAGGGTGGAGACTCTGACACACATCAGAGTAAGAAAACTTTTCTCTCTGCATGTCTTTTCTTGAGGTGAAATGTGATTGTAAAGCATTTTAGAAATACAGAACTGGTCAGGCTTTAGTTCATAATACATTCATGTCAATTTATAAAATGTGACTATTTGTACTATGAAACTCTGAAATGGATTTTGGAGTTTTTTGGATATATCACCAGCCCAAAACTATTTTCACTCATTAATAAAACAGTTAATATATTTTCCATCATTTAAGCAAAATGAAGCACTTCCTGAAACCCTTAGCAGCTGTGTTACAGTGCACAAACCCCCTTAATGAGCTTGCACAAATCTACCTTAAGGGGGCTTATTTGGACATTGTAAAAGCCACAGTCACCACAGGCTCCTCCATTATGGCAAAGCTGTAGATCCATGTATAGATACATATAGGGTCAGCTTTTGCCTCACATTTAAGGTAGGTAACATGATCTTTGTATGCAGGTGTCCTGTCAGGTTACTCATTTAAAAGTTACTTTACAACATTCTTCTCCATCTTCTATTCTATATGTGTATATGTGTGTACAGAAAGACACATATGCATTAAGATGAAAACTCAAATGCACACATAAATATCAAATCCACAAAGGGCTTTCTAAATTCATAACACTTCACACTTATCAGTACAACTGATCTTTGCTAGGAAGCAGACGTTCCAGGATAATAATATGACACAGCGTTGTTCCCTGCCTGCTGAATAAAATGTGGATTTAAAATTTAGGAAATATTTACTGTATATTTTAATATACTTAAATGTATTTAAAGTCTTTTATCAAGCAAGATAATTGTTAATTAAATGATCATGTTTCAGTTCATTTACATGTGCAATATTTGCATGATGAGGTGTTGTGTTATGCGTTTTGTTGACATTCTTATACTCTGCCAGAGACTATGCAGCACAGAGTTAATGAAAGAAATTATACGATTTTGCTTGTAATGTTTATTTACTGTATTATCACCATAAAATTTAATTATTCTGAGCAGTTGAGACCTGACTGTCATTACACTCATGCAGAGATATCACAAACATTTGGAACTGTAATGGCAATACTCTAACCACTTTGCATGAAATTATAGGCAATATTTAAATTTCTCTCAAAACTTAGAATAATTTCAGCCTGGGAACATACGTTCTACTTCAGGTTTGGGGGGCTTGTTTATTTTTGTTCCTAATAACCAGGGTTATTTCTAAGTCATTTGAGTTCCTTTAAAAATCAGGCTTTTGCGTGCATATAGCTTTGCTCTTGAATGTCTAATATACAGTTTTGATTTGGAAATTAAAGTTGGCAATTGATTAGACCACTCTGGAGCACAGTATAGCTCCACTTGATGAGAGCTACTCATATAGATTTTACTGAAGTAAGGCAGTGCAAATTGCAGCTTATATACAAGCACCTTTCTTAGAGCTAAATGACAGATACTTGCTCTTTCATTGACTTGAACTTATTGCAACCAATAACATAGACATGATACAAATCTGGGCAGTAAAAAAATGTTTGCTTAGATTTTAAATAGCTTGTTTGAGACCTAATCTTGATCTTGTTAAATATGCTGGTAAAATTCATGTAAACATCAATTGGAGGTTTAATCCTTTTGCGGATTAAAATGTTCTTGCCCATAAGTGGAGATGCTAGCTATTGGTGCACCTGAAAATAAACCTGTATAACAATCATATCTGCCTGAGTCTATATGAGATGGCTCCTTCAATATTCATACTTGCGGTTCAGCAGAGGAGGTTGTCTTTCCCAAGGCACACTGCTTTAGACTTATTGAATAATTCACTAAAAAATGAATACTGGAAGAAATGTACTTAATTCTTTACTCAATTCTGAAAGTCTGATAAAATGTGTGACTGGATCAAAATCTGATACGCCTTTTCTAAGAGGAAGATGCTCAAAAGATCTGAAGTATTTTGGTTGTAAAATTGGCAATTGGGATTGCCTGAGGGAATGGACAGGGGTAGAAACTGTTTTATTGAACAGATGAGAATTCTGAAATATAATCTGTAATGCTTTCCAAAAATGCTGGCACTAATATTAAACATGTATACCTCATCCCACTTGAGTAATAAGAGTATTGTGACTTAAATTTATTTCTCATAGTGGGGAAAAGCATGTCCCACTGTGATAAAGCACTAGAATAACAGTGAGACAACCTGGAGGAGGAGCTCTGTGCTGTTCACTGTACACCTGTGCTGTAGTACCTGCCAGCCAGGTCCCATGGCCCCTCCATCCTATGTCCTGCTATCCTGTGCCAAATTGAATCTCAACAAAAAGACTGCTGGTAATGTTGCTGTGCTGCATGACTTCCAAGCTGAAGTTCTAGCTGATGAGAACTAATAGCAATGGTTTTAACTATTAAAGCACTATTTGAATGCTAAAAACATGAATTCTAAGTTGTTTTGTACTTTCTGCTCATTTTTCCATCTTGATCCAAGAGGAACTGCAACAAAGAGTCTGTCCCTGTCTTCCAATATCCTTATTTTATAATCCAAGAGAATCTGGGATATAGTAAGCACTTCTGGCCAGTGGGAAAATATCTCATCTGCATAACTGCAAGGTCCATTTCCTAGAACTTGCCTTACCCAGATCCCTGAATGTGTCAACTCCTGCTATGCTGCCTGGACAAGCTCAGCACAGTGTCGTGCATGTGTCCCATCAACTTACCCTGATCCAAGGACACCTGCACCAACAATGTGGCTTTACTGCTGAACCTTTTTCAGGATCAAAAGAAAAATGATGTTCCTTAAAGCCTTCCCCTGAGTGCCACAGGCCACCAGCCAATCTTACTGCACAGTAAGAAACACCCCATGCTTTCTTGTCCTTCTCTCCATTTGCTCTATATCAAGCTACATTTGGACATGATGGGACGTACAGCCTCTACTTGAATAATAAGGAAATGTTGTTATGCAGTAGCCCTTGGTGACTTATTGTTCTTTAAAGAAAAATATGGGGAAAGGAGCCATCAAACAGTTCAACCAGAACAACATACTTCAAGCTGCATCTCCCTGTGTTTAGCAGATGACAAAGACATTGAACATCAATAATGAAACCATATGGACTAAATTTTTTATCCACTCCATTCCCAATTCCACTTTTTCTTGTGGCAAAGTCTGGTTTTGGCATTTGATCTGTTCCAGTAACACTTCCCATCCCTTTGACTAAATTAGTTGCATATGTAGATCTGCGTTTGTGTGTTTTCTAATATCAGATAGCATCTCATGCTGCATCTCTTTCAAATGAGAGTAAGAATGGGCACAAGCTACATTTTGCCAGTAGGTTTCCCTACTGTCTTCTCAAAGAATATAACACTGTTCTCCTTAGACTTCTCTCTTTTTTTTGCCTTATCTTCATATATCTTGAAGAGTTTTTTGTGTGTTAATTTCTGGTAGCTAATTCTCCTCTATTGAAAATACAAGGAGTGTATTAATAAAACACATTGAAATACATGCAAATAAAAAATAAATAGATTTTAAAATAAAATAAAGCTTTTAAAAAGCTGAAAAAAATCAAATTACATTAAGAAAATAGCAACAGGCAAATATGATCCCACACCATTTCCTAACTTCTGGTGTATGAGGAGGCAGTGATGGATTTCATGCTGTGAGTGTTTTATAATTATACTGAAAAAATAGCATTTTATTGTAGGTTTGTTTCAGACCTCAAAAGCCTAATGATGGTCATGCCAAAATAGCACAACATGGAAGTGGTAAAATAAACCCCAAGCAGATGCCTCACCGGAATATTCTGTGCTGTATGATTGCAGGGTTTTACTAGGGAAGGTTTTCTCATGCAGATAGTCCAATAGATCATTACTGAACCTGCCAGTCTTAGTGAACAGTTCTGTTATCTGTGAAGATATAATTCCTCTTCCTGATCTTTAAAACTTGTTTACTCATGTATTTTTGCATTCCAAAACCTGAGAGATTTATATATCATGCTAAATATACTAGATCATTAATATATTGCAGAGGAAGTATACTGAAAGTAGAAAATAAAATTTTCAGTGATACCATTATGAAAATCTTAATATTTTGTAGCTTTTTCAGGTGCTGTTTTCCTGCAATTTTTACCAATTCTAGTTTCCATGTATGAGTTACCAGACACATGTATTTGGGAAAAAGGATATGTAGTATACATAGAAGAATGACTCACAGAAGGAAAGGGCAGAAAAAGAAGGGAGAGAAATATCTAAAACTGGTAAATGGATGGCAAAAGAGAACACAAAATCAGAAAAGTGTGAAGCCAAATCGGGGACAGTTTTAAAATCTAAAAATAAAGCTTTCAAAGAGATATAAATAGGAGTAGAATTAGTCTGATCTTCTATAGGGGATCTCTCCTTAAAATATAATTTTATAATTGAAAGGAATTTTATTTTAAATGCTGATCATATTTTTTGAGGTGCAGCCTGAGAACCATGATTTATGTAAAGAGACTCCTACGTAATATTAACGAGAATTATTTGAAGCTAGAGAAAAATATTCCAGCTCAGATCTTCATCACATTGGCTGATTAATATTGACTTTCTAGCCTTTTGTGTATTGCCTGATACCTGCTGCTGCTTTTTCCAGCTGGTTATTATCTGCTCAGCAGTAAGAGGAGAGAGCACCATTTCTTTTACCTGGGTGGTAGTTATGTGTTAGTAACAATCTTGCTTGGAAAGACCAAGTGATTCATCCAAAATTATGGAATGGGGTATCCTGATCTATCTGAAGGTGGCACAGAAAGAGCTTCTGAGTCTCTGTGGGTTTTGAGATGAAGTAGGATTTATTCGTGATGGTGCAGCAAAAGAAATGTTCTCAGAACTGTTTCTAAGAATAACAGGATGACTTCTGTAGCAATCCTGTGAGTAATTTGAGAGCAGCATCTATTCTGTGTTTCTGAATCCCATGAGAATTTTTGAAACATAACTATATATAATTGCACAACAGTGCTTTTTTTTATCTGACTTTTATTTAAATTTAAAATAGCTTGACTTGCATAATAAATTTTCTGTGGTCTATAGTGTTTGAAGAATCTTTGGATTCTTGTTATTGTGTTATTTGGAAAGCAAAAGCATGCACCAAACCTTGGGCTTCATATTTCATTACCTTATCTGTGAGCGAATGACAAAAATTTATGGAAATGTAAGTGGCAGATTTGAAAATGAAAGATCTGGGAGATTCAGATCTTCGGAAGATTCATTAAGATGCTGGCAGTTTCTTCTATGTGTTTCATTTAATAGAAGCAATCACTATACAGTAGCTAGCATATATGATCAGTGAAATATGCTTGTGGCCAACATAGGAGATACTAATGGTCTCACAGTTTGAGGTAATCCCAAAGCAAATATCAGCCACTCCCCAGTCTTGAAAGCCATTGATTAAAACTCTATTTCTAATGGAAAATCAAATAAAAGCATTGACACTGTTAAAGAAAGGAAAATGCAATGTGGAAAGATTAAAGGACAGACATCCCGATTTAGCTGAACCCAGCTGAATGCAGCTGAAATGTTCAGATGATTAGTTGTGGCAAGAGGCAGCTCCTTTTGCATTCTCAAAGTCTTAAAGTTGTTGGTTCCAAGGTCAGACTGCCTCAGGACTGCCTTGTACCTAAATCATGAGATCTAAAGAATGTTTCTTAGCAAATTATTGCAAAACTATATATTGCCAGTAACAGTGTCTTTCCTTTGGAGACCCCCTTGTACTGCTGGGTTGACAGCTATCAAAGACACTATTTCCTGTAATCTAGAAGAATATGATTTATTTGCATGTCATATATATATATATATATATATATATGGCTGCCATAAGCTTAGTTCTCGATAATATAATTTTACATTCTCACACCAGGTAGAAATTTGATCACAGACCTAGCCTGAAAGTCCCGGTCAACTGCTACAGTCAATGTGATCTACATAACTGCTAAAGTAATAAAAGCTAGCAAAAGCTTATTGCTACATATTTCAATCAAGTTCTCCACCTCAAAATTCAGCAATATTTTGAAAGTTTATAAGTAGTAAGAAGTTTAGCACCAGATCAAGAAAAATGGCCTTGATTATTTCTATATCTTATTCCATTTTTTCTATTCCTGCAATTTAAAATTTTTTAACAAAAATCATTTATCCTACCAGATCATTATTAATGTGAAGCAAAATTTTTCTGATGGTTTCAGAAGATTGGGGAAAAAAAATAGACAAATGTGCTGAATTAGTATTTTGATTGACTCCTTCTCATTCCTGCAGATAAACTTACTTTCTTTATCTGTTTTGAACAGTGTTTATAGAAGTGCTTTTCAGCTGGTATTTTTATTTTAACAGAGGTAATTACCATGCTGATTCAGGAGGGTATATCAGAAAAGAGATGGTCTCTCAAGACTTCATTGATGGTAATCTAAAAGACAAGAGTCCAAAGAACATGCTTAAAGAGTATTTTTCACTAGATGGCCTTTTGCAGCTCACCGGGAGTCTGTGTCCTCAGCACAGCATGTTTCTAGTCCAATGACTGAAAAAGAAGTTATTTGCTTTTACATTAACATTTGCTTTTGCACACCAGGTGGATTTCCGTATAAAATATCTGTCAGTCAGTTGCTTTCTCCATTGACTTTAAAGAAAGTTTCACTCTTTGATGGTCCCTTGAGGTTTATATTCTTAATTTCCCCAAATGCTTTACCAATCCACTTTTAGCATGCCCACTCTTACTGTTCTAAATTGAGGCATAGCCAGCCAAGCTAAATAACAGTTCCCAGCAATCTCAGATATGCAGCATTTTCAGGTACACATTTTTTAGTAACAGCAGGAGAATAACGTACAGTTAACATATTAGAATAAAATCAAGAGACCTAGAATCAATTCATGCTCTTACCACAGAGATTCAGTACAACCTTGGATTAATCATAGCAGAAAAAAATACACAACACATATCCTCGGGCCTCTGATGACCTAGGTGTCTCACTCACAAGCCAGTCTCCCTAGCCAATTCCAGGCAACAGACAGATAATAGGTGTCTCCCTGTCTGCATACACGATTGGACTTTAACTCCTCATTGGATTATTCTCTACATGCTCATTCAATGGCAGTGCAATGAAGCCCAGATTTTGAGAACCATAGACAGCAGCATCAGAGCCTACCAGGCAGGTATAATGTCATGGAAGAAAATTTGCTGAAAATGTTTATTAATTTTGAACTGCTTAATTTTTCAAGAACAATTGAGATATAAATTTTCAGAAGCAGCTGGAACATCCTCTTCTGAGGATAGGCTGCTTCAAGAAGAGACAACTGAGAAGCAACCTTGTCTGAAGGGAGGCGGTCAAGAGGACAGGACCAGATTCTTCTCAGTGCTGTCAAGGAATAGGACAGGAGGCAGTGGGCAGAAACTGATGGAAGTTCCATTTGATTGTGAGGAAGAACTTCTTTACTGTGTGAGTGACTGAGCACTGGAACAGGAGTCTTTCTCACTGGAGATATTCAAGAACTGTCTGGACACAATCCTGTGCCATGTGCTCTAGGATGACATGGATGTTGGACCAGATGACCCACTGTGGTCTCTTCCAACCTGACCCATAGTGATTCATGCACAAGATATGTGTTCTTGTGCACACACTTGTATGTATGTGTGTCTGTGCACACACTTGTGAATGTGTGCATGGCTATACATGAATGTGTGTCCATGAATGAGTGTGTGTGTGTGTGTGGGTGTGTGTGTATGAAAGACATTTAAAAAATGAGGGTACTTCACAAGCATTTAGAAGATTGATTTAGCAATGGAAGAATTCAACCAAAAACCCAGAGCACATTTTCAGCCATGTGTTCTTCATTGTACGTGTCTGCATTTCCATCTAGAATGAATAACTGGAAACACTTTGTCAGTACACCAGATCACAAGAGGAGCAGGATGCTTCTTAACTACCACACATTTCGTAAAGGAGAAAAGGCTGTTTGCTGTAGTGTAAGTCAGATCAGGCTGAAGAGAAGCAATTCTGTCTCTTCCTCCCACACACAGACAATTTACACCTGCACAATTCAGCTGTGCTGAAGCATTTTAATCAATCTCAGAAAATCAAGAATAGGGTTTAAAATTCCCTTCTCAGGGAAGATCAGAGATGTAGGAATGTCATATCATATATGTTGCAGCTGGTATGTGCTGAAAGAATTAAAAATAGTTTCTAACACCTTACTATTTTTTTTCATATATTTGTAAATTGGATTTAGTCATTAAATTAACTGAACACTGTTCTTTGTACAGCAAATACATGTACTTCGTTATTTACAGTGGGGGATTCTTTTTTATCCTTACAGAATGTGGAGGCTAAGAGGAAATATGTAAAGCATTACTATTATCCATGATTCTTTGACAACAGGGCAGTTTTTGTCCATACTTCTTCAGAAGTGGTGGTTCTTACAATAGTGGCAACTAAGAAAAGAAGCCCATTTTTTAAAGCACTATGGAAACAGAATAATCTTAAGCCCTACCTCAAACAGTTTACAACCTTAGGAATGAGAGAAAGCAGATAGGGGTTGTTACTCTTTATGTCTTGCCTTGTATAATGAAACTGTAAAGAATTATATAAATTGTTGCTAGTTCTGATGTAGCTCTGTGATTTGTAGATTAAACCGAAACTAAGTATGGTTTCTGCCTTACTGTTCCAAGACACATTTGAATTTCTGGATCTGAATGAACCTGACAACCTTCTTTCTCACAAAGGCTTTTAGTTTTACTTCCACAGTTTTTTAATCAGCCTTAGATGAAAGGGGAGATATGCTGAAGGTTTTCTGGTGCCTTCTAATCAGAATTCTAAATCAAATGAGTCTTCAAAATCAGATCACATTTCTTTATACTTAATCTAAATAGTAATACTGTTTATTTACACTTAATTTTTCTGAAGTTTTAAAAATGCTCTCATATAAACTACTGAACTGCCTGCAAATGTTAGCAGACTGAGGTAGCAGAGGGAAATTTGATGGACAAAACCAGCATTAAGGCCTTGAATGATAATTCTAATATCTTTGGAAGGAAAAAAAAAAACCAAACCAAAACACCAACCAGTTATCCTGTCTCTACTCATTCTGTTTATAAAATTCTGCTTCAAATCTCATTTAAAAATATATGCAGGAGCAGTGGTCTCCATGCCACCTTATAAACTGCAGATGTCTCATCAGTTGTTGAAAGGAAATCATCAAGCTGCAAAAAGGCAGCAAGTAGAGTGCCCAAAGCACTGCTCTTGGATTAGTCCTATTTGCATCTGGATGGATGTAGATGTCATGAAAACAGCTGTGCTTATGAGATGGACTAACAAAGCAAAATAATGGCAACAAAGGGAGATACTGCACCAGAAAAACTGGGTAACTTTGGGGACTGGAGTAGCAGAAATGAAATTCAAATACCAAAACCAAGCATTTTTAAACTAAGACCAAAAGTTTTACTGTAAAATCGAAGCTTTTTAGCAGAGGACACCCAGGAGGAGAAGGACATGTAAACATCAACAGGATACAAAAGTATTTGAGCTACCAATCTGTTATAACCAATGAAAAAGAGAAATACATTAACAGGATATATCAGGGATAGGGGAGGATTAGTAGCACTAGTGTAGGACCCCGGCAATCACCCATATGAACTGTTCTGCACAATTCCATGCTCAAGAAGAATGAATTCAAGCTAAAGTAGTTGCAGAGATGGGTTATTCAACTGGTGTTGGAAATGGAGAGCCAGGCCTATGAGAAAAAAACGGAAGACTGTGGTCTGGTTTATCTAGAATATGGGAACTGATGTCGTAATGGACTAAATATACCAAGGGGGGAAATAACTATTTAAGGTAGCAGACAGTGTTGTCATAAAAACACTTGGGTATAATCTGAATACCTTGAACAAACAGATTTAAGCTGGATATTACGATGTTTTCTCTTAATTAGGGAATGAAGAGAGAGACTGGATTCCCACTAAGTACGGAGGAGAAACACATTGGGTGTTCTAACACAACAGTTTGTTCTAACATTAACAGGTCAGTACAGCAGAGAAGTCATCTAACATAAATGCTCATGTAAGCAGAGTCACGCAAGTTAATGTAATGGGTTTTTTTGTCCTTATTATTTTATAGAATTCTTTTACCTATCTATGAAAAACTTCATTTTTAATTAAAGCGATGTTTCAGCAGAGTAACTGAACCTATTAATCATTTATCTAGATACGCAACCCCACTGAATTAATCAAATAAAATACATGAGTTAAAATGCTGGAAGTCAACTATTTTTGCCCAAATTATTCATGTGTGCCATGCTGGGCTGTGTAAGATGAGGACTCAGCCAACCAAAAAGGCTGTGATATTATTTTAAATACGGTGTTTTCCAGGGCTTCCCAAAAGCCAACAGTTTAATTCCTTCCTACTTGGTATGTTTACCATCCATTGTATAAAATGTTACTATAAAATAAATTTGTTAGTTTTATTGTTTAAACCCTGGATAAGTCAAATATTCCTACAGAGCTGTTGACCAGGCATTTTACTGTCATGCCCATGTAACACTGAAATTCATTGAAAAGAACTAATAAATTTTTTTGGCACATTGGTTCCTAAACTTGTGTGTCTGTGATCTGTTCACTAACAGGTACTGCCTTAAGATCTGACTACAGACAGCTTCAACATCTTTTCCATTTGCAGCTGACTGTGATGGCTCAAAAGAATTAATTTCACTATTGAAAACTAAATTATTTTTGAGAAAGTAGAGAGAACAATGCAAAAGTATTTATGGAGTCCAGTCTTTTTCAGAAGGATCAAGTGTGTCCTTTTTCTCTATAACTCTCTGAGAGTTTCTCTATATCTCTCTGAGATCCAAGACTACCTTTTTATGGTTCACAAGTTGTTGTTGTAATCAACTTGGCTGCAGGCCCAAAGCAAGCTGTGTGACTCAGTGACAGTTGCAATCAGTGCAACCGGGAAAAAGACAAAGAGCCAATACATTTGGAATCCACAGCAATGGATGAAAACGTTCGGAGAGCTTTTCAAGAAGTCTATTGGCTGGAGAGTTTCAGATTAAACTGATCTTTAAAATATTAAATCACATTACTAAGGAACATGTATACAGCATCTAATGTTGCCATTTTTTTAAGAGTATTACGTTTCAATTAGATACAGTTTTGTTAATGCCCCACAATAAAATGTTTCAGTGTTGCCAGTGTTGCTGTG
Source organism: Taeniopygia guttata (assembly GCF_048771995.1). Classification (NCBI taxonomy): domain Eukaryota; kingdom Metazoa; phylum Chordata; class Aves; order Passeriformes; family Estrildidae; genus Taeniopygia; species Taeniopygia guttata. The sequence goes on along the minus strand of NC_133030.1, from coordinate 34,383,923 downwards.
CACTACAAGACTATTGTTTAGGAAATTCTTAGACACATTTTAATACAGGCAGCAAGTTACAATATCTTAAAGCTGCAAAGAGGTCAAGAATGTCATTAACATGAGCTTAACTCCGAGAAACATCAGTGAGATTTAAATATGGCCTAGGCAGAAAATTAGTTGATTTTATTACGATCATGTGCCATCCCAGAACCCAATACATCTTGATAAATAATATGTTTCCTATTCGTATTTTGCAGATTGCTTTGAAATAAAAAATGTTACTTCAGTAAAAGGTATCTAAAATTTTTCTTTTTGTAAATAATAAAGTCCCTTGGTACAAATTTATTGTGTAAATTCTTTCACAGGCATTTGGTAACATTTGTGTGATCTGCTTGTGAGAGCAATCAGGAATCCACGCTAACACTGTAGGGAGGAGTTGAATCTAGGGTGAGATACAGACAATGTTAAATGGTTACACCTGTTCTGCACTTTCTGCAAGGAGAAGAAAAACGCACAAGCATATGAGAATGAGTTAAAGATATCCTGAATAGCTCCAACTTATGTAATAGTACTCCCACTTTCTCTGCTAGCAATTCATTGCTTCTTCATGAACAGAAATGTACTTTAAAGTCACCCACAATCACACATATGAACACAGTCCCACTCGCACATTTGTACAGCGATTCCTATAATATTACCTTGTATCAAGTAGCCTAAAAATGAACTTTTAAGGAAGAACACACAATACACATTTTAAATAGCCCTAGGAACTCAGCACATACATCAGTGAGAATTATGACATGTCCCCTTGTCACAAAGAGCCTTTGCTTACATAAAAATTGCCAGATTGGCTCAGATTAGTTGTCCATCTAGTCTTGAATCCTGTTTTTGAAGGTGACAAGTACCAGATGCTTCAGAGGCAGGTGCAAGAAACCCCCATACTGAACACTTATGTAATAGAGAGGGTTCTTCCTAAAATCAGGCAGTTGGTGGGTGGCTTGTGCTTCACAGCAGGAGAGTTTATAATGCCGTGAAATGTTTATCTTCATTATGTAACCTTCGATGTGATTACCCATCTATAGTCAGTTTGAGCAAAAAGTGCCACAGGGCTTTTAATAAACACTGCTAATCAAGACCTTGTTTTATTTCTCAGCTGAGAGACATCAGAGCAATTGAGAATCTGAGAGACCCTAGAGTATTATACCAATTTGCCAGACTGATCATCTTTTACAATATAGAAAGTACTCTTAAGTAGAGTTTGTATGGCCATCTAAAAGGCAAGTGTCTGGTCTAAGCTAGTCACTAAACCAGAAATACACATTCCAGTGCTGATAACTAGAAACAGTGAATTTTAGGGTGGCCACAATTTTTAGGGTGAATTTTTAGGGATGAGCTTGAATTGGGGAAGTGAGCAATAGGACTTCAAGTCCTTCTTGGAAAAAAAAAATTCTTAGGCAAATTGAATTTAAAATAGCCCAGACTTGAAGCAGACTACAATTCTAAAATAATATTCGTAATCTCCACTACTCTAGATTAAATACACATTTATTTTCTAAAATAAAAGGATGAATTTGCTCCATAGTAAAGAAGTAAGAATGGAAACTTGCAGTAACAAGTAGGAATGGAAACATGCAGTATACATACCAAAAAAATAATCCATACTTGATGTTTGGTTTTTAAATAAGTTTGTATTGGTGTTTCAGATTTTTGCTATACTTTTCCAAGTTAAAGCTTTTCTCCAAGAGGCAGCATGCATGTATAATGATTTAATTGAATGTGTTTGATAGCACAATCATGTCATAAGTTAATTTAGTACAACTCTATGTGGCTTCCAGAAATAAGGGCACATAGAGTAGTCATCACATTGGTTTGCAGCACAAGACCATTTGTAGGAAAATAAACAAGTACAGTGCAGAAAGTCTCTGGGTTTAACATTCTTTTAAACTAAATTATTTTGATGAAATTGCAAAAATAAGCATGGAAGAAGATACTGGAGTAACCGGGCACCTGAAGTGGTACAAGGCAAGTTCCTCCTTTGCTATCCTGTCACTGTGCAGTCTATTTTCTAAAACAAAGCCTTGCACAACATCCACTTGCACATGAGTTAACACTCCATTCAGACCTTGCTTATCCATTCTTGATTTCTTTCTGCTTCTATCAGACCAGAAGAGCTTGAGAGAGTTAGGCATCTGTTTGCATATCTGAGGGACCCTTAAAAATAGAGTGGATATTTCCATTCTCATTTCTAGAAGTGAGAGAAATCAGGGTGGAATAAGAATTATCCTCCCATGGAAGTCAAGTGATGTAGGAACCTACTTCCTCATGACTGAACATATTAAACGTTTGTGCAAATGCTCCTTGATCATTTTACTGAAAAAAAAAAAAAAAAAAAGGTCTGCTTGAACTCCCTGCAGTGGTAAGTTGAAACTTGCCCATCTGTGCCCTGAAATAAATTTAAAGTCTGCATAAAACTGACCACAGCATCTCAGCTGCAATCTCTTCACCTGCACTGCAAGCTCTTGTTCCATCACACCACATCACACCCTGGAAATATTCTAAACGAATTGCCGAAGACTGCACAAAAGAGGGTTGCAGGGCTGGGAGGAGAACCAGGACTGCTGATGGGTGATTCTGTGTTCAGTGCATTAGGCCACAGATTCCCCTAGACAGGGCATCTCTGCTTATGGTATAGAAATGTGTCTCCTATTTCTCTTTCATATGGCCTGAAATGACTGCAATTAATCTGTCCCCAACTGCTGGCCAGCAAGTACCACTGTATTTCTGAATATATTTGGGGCTTTCCCTTTGGAGGATCCTGAGAAGTGATTTTCTAGGTGACTATTGATCATAACAAGTCAAAAAGCAGAAAAAAAGAGAAACACATGAAAGCTTATATTAAATTAAGAACAATATTCTAAGTAAGATTTTAGCATGTTCTTCACAGAAAAAGTACTTCTTAGCATAACCATTTGTGAACAAATGAGATTGCAGTCTTTTTAATGTACTTAAATAGTCTGTTTTCTTCCTTGCATTTACCCAAATTTTGTACCAAGACACACTTTAGGGTGGCACACCTCACCATTGCCTCCCTAAAAAGCAGTTTTGCATGTCACCATCTTCTTGCTCCCCTCTCCACGTTACCCATTCTTGGGCGAGTGTGAGTGTTTGTCTAGTCACATGGTTAGCTGGAAACACTGAAAGACTAAACAGGGTGGTTTTCCCACGCTAGTTTTAATCTAAGTGAACATCCCAGTGAAGTACATTGCCCAACACACAGCTATTTGGGCCACCTAAGGTGCCAAATAGGGAAGGGAACAGAGTAGGACGAAGGTGCAGTTGTTTCAGTAGCAATGCTGTCCTAACCGGCCTTACCTTAAAGCATGTCTTATATCACCAAAATCAAACATATACTAATCCCAAAGCACCCTGTGAGCACGCTCCAAAAGAATGGAATAAATTTCCTGAACTGATACCACAGATCACCACTGCAACTGCTGTGCATATCAACCACATGTGCCGCATCAACATCACAAGATGTGTTCCACATCCTCCCACCTGGGTCTCCATCTTTCCAACATGTAGCAGTAATTTCTGTCCTGATAATTTTGGGTTATTGCAAATCATAAACTGGAATAATTGATTAAACTTTGATATTCTGATGAGTTAGATACATCTCAAATATATTAGAATTGATAAGGATTTAACTCTAAAATTGTTTTGTATCTTGCCAGAAAACATTTTTTGAGCCAGTAGAATCAAGTCGAACAAATAATTTTTTTATCCCATGTGCGGTAACAGGATTCCTTAGAATCCTAGAACTTAACAAAATCTGACTTTGCTGATATACTAACATAGATTTAATCAGCTTGGTTTAGCTAAATCCTTATTAAGATGTGTGTAATGACCACCCAGTGTTTTATCTCACACTAGGATTGTGAATGAAAGCTACTGCAGAAGAAATTCCCAAATAACCTCTAATAATTTTCCTCAAAACAGCAGAATATCCATCTGACTTTCATTTTTTGTAAATGTATCATTAGCATCTGTATAAAAACATAAGATCATGGTGTTTTGTGGAGGCAGAGTTCCAAACTTTCATATTTAGGACTTAGAGCCATGAATTGGTCACTTAAATTCTGAAGTGACTGACTAATCTGGATTGCATTACTTAACCTCCACTGATCCTATTATGGATTTTAAGATGTGAATACCATGCAGATCAGAATTATGCAACCTAACCTCTCTAATCCATCTATATATAATTCTTCTGCCACACACTCAGAGTCCTGCTACACTCCATGGCCACTCCTGACCACCTCTTTCATCAGAGGTGTCACAGACACATGTGGAACTGTTTCAAGGAATGGTGAATAAGAAGACTGGGCCAAATGTATATATTTTGTACATGTTTTGCCCATGATGGTATTTGGTGAGTGATGTCTCTGCTGGACCATATCTTAATCCACAAACCTTTAGTTGTGTTTTCTCTCCCCAATCCAGTTGCAGAGGGGAGTGACAGGGACGCTCTGGTGGGTGCCTGATGTCCAGCCAGGGTCAGTCCACTACACTTACACAGATTTCTTCTTGCATATTACATGGCTTCCTTATAATATAATTACCTTCATTTTGCTTTAGCAGTAACAGTTGCCTCCCCAGTTCTCATTTCAAAAGTCCCACAGCTATCAAAATATTGCAGCAGAGCAATGGCATTGACATATAAATTAGTTTTCGTAAAGTGCAACTTGAGATATTTGATATAACAAAACATCAAATGCAATGTGAAAAATATTGATCTTTAACCTCATTTGCCCTTTTCCATACTGAGCATATCTTGTCTCTAGCTAAGGAGTCACCTCCGTACCCACACCAGAAAGTGAGTGCATTTCAGCACCTCTAGTGATTAGAGTAATAGGAGCTTCCATTTTTAGAGGTAACTTTTCCAAGTCATAGAGAAGGTGGCCAAATTTCAACTCAGAACACATACATGGTGCAGATTCTAACAACAGCAAAGAGGCACAGAATTTACAAAGACAAGGCCCTAAAACATGTGATGGTTGGAACAAAAAGTAGTAAGTTGTCTGAGGTGTCTGAATGGTGACATATATACCTAACTTGCCTCTGCTTTGTTTGCACAGGCAGGACTCACACATACTACAGAAATAAACTATTCGCATTGAAAACACCCGTTCGCTTAATTCTGCTCAAAAGAATCAAACATGGAAAGCCCTGAAACCAGCTGCTGCTCAGTAAAATAATACCAGTACTCCAGGACTGTGTTCTTCCAGCTTTCTAGCCTGGACAGAGGAACACAAACAGGATTTCAGAACTGAGACACAAACCAGAGCAGATTTTCTGTCCTCTTTAGGATATTCAGGTAAAAGGAAGGAAACTGACTGCAAGACCTCTGCTTCACACACTGCTGCACGAGACTGCTTGCAGAAGTTGAAGGACCTACCACAGGTGAAGAAGCAGCAGGTCCTTCTCCCGTTACTATCTCCACACAGAAAAATAAAAGCCCAGGATGAGTCTCATATTTTTCAGTTGACAACTGAATACACATTTTATTCTTAACAAAGAAGCTAACGAAAACTTTAAGGAGACTGAAATGATTTGAAATTATTTGTGTTACATTAAAAATAAGTTTCTTTTATTGAATTGTCACTATGAAAATAATTTTAATATAAATATATTTAAGGAATTAGCATAAAAAACATACACCTAGATTAATGATCTTGTCAGCATTGTTTCTCAGTCTTCAGAGCAGTGAACAGAGCTATACCACCACATAAACTGAACTATTCTTGAGCATTCTTGTACAGAATCATGTATATTGACTTAATCAAAACAACAATGTACAGAATGTTAAATATTTTGACTTTAAAGCCAAAAGAAAATGGGAAATAAATTAGCAGGAAGCCACATTATCTTGCCAGTCACAAGACAGGAAGTTGGCTGAAAGGATTCTTACTGCTAAGTAGAATATTATATTGTGCCCACAGCTGAGTTTTAAATACTTTTCATGTGAATTGTATTATATATATAAAATACATATTTTATACATATATACATTTTATAATATATAAAAGTGGGTTTGTAATGTTTAGTATCTGGACGAGGTTGTGCCATGAATAACTGTTCCATTTTTGAATGTACTCTTCCGAAAAAAAAAAAAAAATACAAAGCAACTGGAAATTTTCCCCTCAAAGCCTTCTACACAAAGAAGCAAACTTTAATACTGCAGGTTTGAGATGTGCTGCTTGAAACATATTAATGACTTTATCAGATAAAGCATGATAACAGTTTACTATAATAGTACCATTAAGTTTATGGTTCTTTTAAAGAACCATGGAATTTCAATCCCTAGGAATATTGCAACATAAACTATCTAGAAATGAAACATGCCTTTCCTTGCCTTCTAGGTAAAATAAAAATAGATTTTGGTTACAATGCTCTAAGCAACCACCCCACAAAATAAAAATCTAACTACAACTGTATATACTTAGTGAAAAGAAACTATTTCCTTAACAAATATGCTACATAAATGCAATATTGCCATGCTTCTGGGCATTTAAACAAATTATGCAAGTTTATAATCTGGCCTTCAGTGATGTGAGGCACTCCAGATTCCCTTGAAATAGTGAAAATTCCTTCTCCTGATTTCCCATGTTCCTGTCTCTCCCTCTTGGGAAAAAGCCAATCAACAGTAGTGTGGGAATTAGACACATTATTATTGCCAGCGTAGCCTGCCCCATCTTTTTCAAACAGAAAGAGAGAACAGGTCATTGTCACTCCTATAGTACCACCAGAGTAGGGGGAAAAAAAAAATCTCACAGTTACAGGAAAAAATGAAATGGGATCACAATTGACAGAGAAGGTTCTTAAAGAGCAGCTGTGAAAAAGTGAGGAAGAACACAGGAAGCCTGAGGTAATGGAATGTGCTTGGGAAAGTGACGTCTTACAGCAGCAGCACCGCTATGCTTTGGGTTCTCCATGAAGTTTGGACAACGAAATGTATCAGTTGGCAAGCATGCATACAAAGACTAAGAAGGAAGAAATAAAAATCCAACCGACAGACAAAACCACAGTATAATCTTTTATTATAACTTAATTTACTTGATGGTCTGACTCATGATTATTTTTGAGTCCTCCGGGTTTGCAGCTATGCTCCAGTTTTCCACCAGATCAAGCAGCACATTTACCGTGTAACTTCCTGAAAAGGGATTTGGTTGCTGCTGCTTCTTGATTTCACTGCTTTACCTAAATCAGCTACACATGCTTCTACTTCAGCGTGCATTTAGGAAAGGGGACAACTCAAACACAAACCCTCTCGTGCCGTCACTCCCTTAGAACCGCATTTCGGAAATAATTACAAGAAGGGCCCCGCTTTTCCAGGTCTCCGGAGAGCACAGTGGCACAGTCCCACAGGGCGGGCAGCGTTCCGAGCAGCGCAGCCCGGGCTGCCGCCGCTCTCCTCGGCCCGCCAGCGCAGCGCTCCACGCCGCGTCCCAGCGGGGCCCGGGGGCTGCGGGCGGCCGCTCCGGGAGGAGCCGCCCGGAGCAGGTATCGGGCAGGGCACCGCTTCGCCAAGCGCCCGCGCTCCCCACAGACGGCCGCACTTTCGCGGCTACATTCACTCCGGCTTCAAAAAGTAGCTGAAGAGTGGGAGCCCAGCCCGCAGGCGGAGACTCCGGCGCTCAGCCGAGACTGCCCCAAGCCCCCCAGCCGCTGCAGGCGCCTGAGCCGGGCCCTTCGCCACCGGCGGCCCGCTTCCTCCCACCGCTCCCGGGACCCCTTCCCGGCCCGCAGCAGCGGCCGCGGGGGTCTGCGCGGAGCCGCTCCGAGCAGGGGCCGGCCGGGGCCCGGGAGCGGCGGCCCCGCGCCCTCCGAGCAGGAAGGAGCGCGGCCGCGGGCAGCCCGCGTATCCCTCCGCGGCGCCGTGCGTGCGTGTGCGGCGGCTGCTCCCCGGGAAGCGCGTGAGGCAGCGCCAGGGGGAGGGAACTACTTTCAGGAAACTCGAGCGCCGGGCAGCGCTGGGCGCCGCGGGGAGGGCGGCGGCGCGAGCCCGTCCGGCGGCGGGCGCGGGTCAAGGGGATTACTTTCCTCCCCTCGCTCTTCCCTCCTCTCCCGCCTCCCTTTCCCCCGTGGTTATTTTGGATCAAGCTGTGGCGGCGGAAGGAGCCTGAAGTCAACGCTTCCGCCCAGTTTTCCTGTGAGGAGGAGGCGGGGGCGGCCGCGAGGAGCCGAGGCGGCGGCAGCGGCCGCTAATGGAGTTGTTGCCGGGGAGGAAGCGCCGCCGCTGAACTTCCCCGCGGGCTTTCTCCCTCCTCTCCCCCTCATCCTGCAGCCGAGGGCTCCTCTCTAGCCCCGGGAGCTCGGCTCCCCCTCCCTCCTCGCGCCTCTCCTCACACAAACAGCCGTGACGCATCCTCGCTCTCCGCCGTCCCCCCCCTTCCCACCCCCAGGCTGGTTTAAAACGCCTCCCTCCCCCCGTCGCCAGCCTTCTCCTTCGGGCCGGCGCGTCCTCCCTCCGCAGTGCTCGGCGTCGCTTTGGAGGGGGTGGGAGATCCTCGCCGAGCCTCTCTGCCCCCCTTTTCCCCTTCCCTCCCCGCCTGCCCCGGCCTGTGGTGGCTCCGGTGTCTGGAGGAATTTCTGCCGCCGCCTGCCCCGGCTGTGCGCGGGAGGCGGGCGGGCAGGGAGGGAGGCGGCCGAGCAGCAGCAGCAGGAGGAGGAGGAGGAGGAGAAGGAGGAGGGCAGCAACGAAGGCGGCTGCAGTGGGAGATGAGCTGCAGCGGGAGGACGGTGCGGTGCAGCTTTTTGCGGCGGGGAGCCCTCCCTTGTCTCCACAACTCTATCCCCCTCTAACTGGGAGCAGCTCAATATCAGAAGATCCGTGGGTTTTGCTTCTATTTGCTTCACCATCACCACCATCATCATCGTCGTCTCCAACGACAGGGGAAGTAACGCTGCACCGCCGGACATCAGGATTTCGGGTTTTCAGGATAAAGACCGCTCTCCCGTTCCTTCCCCCCGCCCCCCTCCCTTACTCACCGCACGGCCCGTGCCCTGGCCGGGGGCGGCAGACAGGGGGTAACAATGGTGAAGTTTCTGGTGAGTTCTGGCTGCGCTCTGGCTGCGTCGGTGCTGCTCCGTGTGCCTGTCGGATCGTGGTGAGGAGAAAATGAGCGAAGAGACGGCGACTTCTAACGAGTAAGTGGCGGTGCTCCCACTCCCCTGCGCCCCGGGATCGGAATGGGAATGGGGCTCGACGCGTCCCTTCGGCTCCGCGCCCCGCGGGGCCTTTGCCCGCGCACGTACGTGTGCTGTCCTCCCCCTGCGCGGACTGCGCATTTCTGCTCGCGTACATGGAAGCCCAGAAGCTCCCTCTTTGTGAAGGAGCTTCGTTTGGAAGGGCTACTAGCCGCCGGCCAGAAAAGCCTGATTTAGTTAAAGCCCGGTAGAAAACGGTGCAGGTAACGATGGTGTCTTGGAGGGGGAGGATAGGTCTGAAATGCCCAGAGAGGTGTCGGCACTTACTACCTCTGATAAAATCCTATTACTTGTAGATATTTCACATGGAAACTAGTGTGTGGGAGCTTCATCCTGCAGGAAACTGCTACTGAATTTTAATTGGATGAGTCAGTCAGTGTAAATACAGTTTAAACCTACCCTAAAGCCCTTTTTTCCCTTTCTTTTTTTTTTCTTTTTTTTTTTTTCCTTCTTTTAATGAGCTCTTGGGACTTTCCCCCCCTTCCCTTCCCCCTCCCCACCCCCCAGAGAAGAAAGGGATAGTTCAAGGATCTCTTAATATTTTTGCTGTGACTGGTTTGGAGGAAATCCAGAGGAGATTGTGTGTGTGTGCGGCTGTATTCTCCTGCATGTAATCGGTCTTTGAAATACATTCGGGTCGGAGGCGGTAAATGTTTGTCAGAAAATATCCGAGTTCTTTAGGGCGTTGAAACAGGAATATGAAGTATTTTGAAACTTTTCTTGTGGTCGGGAAGTTTAAAGTCGATTGCTGCGGTCTCCGAGCCGTAGCGTTACGATTTGCGATGTCGATGTTTGCTCGGTCTTATTTTATGAATGATGCGGTGACGGCCGCGGCCATGGCGGTGGGGAGGGAGCGCTGCGCCCATTGTATCTGTAGGTAGCGGTGAGCGGCCGGGAGCAGCCGAGCTGACAGGCAGGGTGCCGACGGGGCTCCTCCGGCAGGAAAGATGGATTTCCCATTTCACTGCCTTCTTCTGAGCAAAGCCTGCGCACCTTCCCGTGCGCTCCCCAAGCGCGGCGTTCGGGTCCCCGGGGAGCGGCGCGGGCCGGCCCCGCGGGGAGCGGAGCCCGGCGGGACGCGGGGCTCGGGCGCTGCCGCCCGCGGCGCTGAGCGGGCCGGGGGAGCCGGGCCGGGGGAGCCGCCGCGGCGCCCGCGGGGCCGGCAGCCGGGGCCGCCGCCGCCATGTTTCCTTTTTTTGTGAATCGCTCTCATTTGCATACCACAATCTCCATTCATAAAAAAAAAAAAAAAAAAAAAAAAAAAAAAAAAAAAAAAGCGAAAAAAGAATTGCTGTCACCACCGCTGACCTGCGGCGGAACCTGCCCTGCGGAGCGCACGAAGCGGCTGCTCCCGGGCTGAGGGCCGGCCTGCGGCCCGCGGCCGGCGGCGGAAGGTCTCCAGAAGCTGCTGTATTAATATGTACTGTTCGCTGCTTGTTGACACAGTTATGTAGGAAATATCAGCTCGGGGAGGTGCTGGGAACACGTGATCAGCTCCATTCATAAAATACCTGGCTGTCCATTCACAGTGCAGTACAGTGTCTGCATTCAGCAGCCTCGAAGATCAGACCCGCATGGGAAGGGAGAGGCAGCCAGGCCGGCAGGTTTATCGAAGAGGGCAGCAGAAAGAGGGCTTATGGCTGCGAGCATGGGAAGTCACTGTAAAGGGGGATGTGGAGGGACGAGAAAGGCTTATTTTTATGGTTTATGTTTATCCTTTTCCTATAAAGGAGCATGAATTCCGAAGTACCTTCTCGCTGTACCATCTTACATTTAAACCAGGAAGAGTTTTATTCAGAAAATGTTGAAATATTTTCCCCTTCATGAATACTGTGTCAAAAATAGAATACTGGCAATCAAATTCATTATTATGAATGTATTTTCAAGACAGTGAATTAATCCATTTGGAGTAATTTACATTTTATTGAACAATACAGCCTTACATCTGCAGAACATCAACATGGTGCAGAAGGAAGTCAGTCATACCTAATGAGGCATCTGAAAATGTTGCCTATTATACAGGTGACAGTGAAGACAACTAAACTGATAGAAATCAACATTGCTATTCATTTTTCTGTCTGTTTACTCTGAGAATTTTACAGCAGATTAGCAATCGTATTTTCTCCTTAACCTATGCCGTGGCTAAAGAAACCTCTGAAATATCAGAATACTATGAATGTTTTTAATGTGGCATAAATTACTTAGAGGGCACTGTATTATCTTTGATTTTAAATTTATTGAAAATTAAAAAAACCCACAGTGAAATTTACTGATGAAGGATCCCCAGAGTAGACAGTGTATTTTTTTATGCAACTGTTTTGTGGTTGCCAGTGTTAAAATGGTGATGTTCATTGCTCATGAGTACGCTTTTTCATTATCTTAACAAATTACACAGAGGTGATCCTTAATTATACATCCGTGGAGTAGAGGAGGCTTGTTGTTAGTAGAGCTTAAGAGATATTACAAATCTTTATTTAATAAAAAAAAAGGAAGGTTCATATACAGTATTTGCTTTGCATTTATTCAGTGGTGCTATAGGATGAAATGTGTTCTTATATAAATACCCTTACAAAGCACTATAAACTATGCTTTTTCTTAAAGAATAAATGTTTGGGTTTTTTTTATTTTTTACCTCCAGTATTTAAATATCAGAAATAAAATAAGAAAAATGCTTCTCACTTGCTTTGCTTTTTTTGACAACATTTTTGGTGTGGCCAGAGTCCTAATTTCTCTCTGGCTGCTTTTGCACATAGCACAAGCGTGTCACTTCAAATGGCTGGGAAACATGATTGAAATGCCAGATAAACTGTTAGTGAAAATAAGACAGGGTCTGCTGATTGAAATTAATATATTAGAAGTTCACCGTGTTTAATTTTATCAGTAGAATTGATGGCATCAATGGCCTTGAGTTCATTAACAGATCTTTCAGCATATGACAGTGAATACGGGTACTTTGCAATGCATTTTGTGTCATTATAGCTACCAGGAATATTCTGGTAATTGAGCATTATTCTTTGATTATTAAACTTCATTTTACAGAGTCAGATATAAATATTAGTGGTGTCTGGAGTTTGACCTCAGTTAATAATAAATTCTCAGTGGTGGTGGGAAAGATTAATTAAGAAGCTACATTAAGGACTACTAGGTTCCTTCTCGATCATGAACATACGGATATCATGAACATACACAGTTCTGATTACTGCGGATGAGTCTTCATTGATGATTTTTACATTGTTCTTGTAATGATGTTATTGTATTTGTCAGTTAGGTATTACTTAAATGAAAGTATTTCTATACCTCAGATAATTTTATCCTTTTCTTCCTCAGTGATATTTTGCAGTTAGGGTGGTCAGCATCAACACAATATATTCCCAAAACCAATCAGTTTTCAAATGAAGGAATTAGTAGAATTTTTGGACTCATGGGTCAATTTGCTACTCATGCAACTGAATATAATAATGTTAAAGGAGTCGTGTAAGTGAGCACTACACCAAATTCCTGTTTTGGTGGCAGGATTTAATTGCTGTCTAGAAATGTGACTGAATTTCAGTATTAGGGAAAACAGAATAGTTTTTGTGCTGTGTAGCCCTCATTCTGTGGGGATGAATGATGACAGGCTTAAGATGGAGTCGTAGTTGCTGCAATCGAAAAGTAGGAGCACTGCTTTACTGGCTTGTTTACTTTCCTCTGTATTGCAGGTGGCCGCTTTTTCAGGGAATGCTACTGCTCTTGAATCGTGTTCAGAGTTGTTTTTACATATTGTATTTCTTACAGATTCAGACTGTCACATGCTGATTGTTTTACCACATAACTATATTAATTTTCCTGGATAATTTAATTAAAGAGATTGTAAATGAAACACAGTATATTCTAATGCTGTGTGCTTAATAACCTCAGGTTATGATGCTATAAACATCAAATGTTGATTTGAAAAAGTAAAGGTGAAGTAAATTTTTAAATAAGGTATTTATTCATGTCTTCCTTTAATATAGATGAAAATACTGTTTGTACTTGCCTTACAAGCCCAGATACTGAAAGATGAATGTTAAATTGTACCCTAGAAAGTAATGCCTGTTAGTTTGGGCTTACTAGTTCTGGGAGGATTTTAACACTTTTCAGCAGGCTAAATTTCTTTCCGCAGTTTAGGGCATATATAGACTCTGAAAGTCTTTATCCCTTAATGAAAGGAATTTGTAAATAGAAATATATATATTTTTTTTTTTAATTTTTTTTTTTTTTAAGGATAGGATTTTCTAACCCAATTGATTATACTAAATCATTGCAATTTTAACATACTGTCATTTGAGGGAAAGTTGCTTATAGAGTCCTTGGGAGGCTTTTCCAGTCTTATGAACTGATTCTTGCTGTCTGTTTGGCTTTATGTTGTATGACACTATTTTGAAGGTGAAACTGAATTTGCATGTTACATAATCTCAGAGTCAGCTGGAAGGGGGGGATGGGTATTTTTACTTTTTTTCTTTCAAAAAAAGGTTCACCCTAGCAACAGTCCTTGATTACTGTGATATTGCAGAAAAAATGCTTTTGGATGTTTCAGTGCAAGTGGAGCCAGCAGTAATATTTGAATTCAAGAATGCCGAGTGTTTCCCTTGTTTGTCCACTTAAAATGTAATGCTCTTGATGTGTTAAAGTGACTGTGAGGACATAAGAGTAATTTTTAAAAGTAAAGATGTTTCTTGAAAAGAATATATCCTGACAGGATCAGAAGTCACAGGATTAAAGCTGAGGGTAATCCTGGTGCATTTGGGGATAAATGCTGGCAATTTTGTTTGTTATTTAGCCATTCTTGTGTATATCTGGAGAAACTCTCTGTATAGGTGATGACTTAATGGAATTATGATGAACATCAGAAATAAAAAATACTCTTCAGAGTATTAACACAAGTTTGAAAAGGAGGCAAAGGAAATAATTTTGTCTTTTTTGGTTTTTACTCTGCTGATTACAAAAGACTGACTATGATATGACATAGAGTGTATGTTGTCTTAAATGTTGCTGTTCAAATGTTAAATGTTTGCTTTCTCCCTTTTACTCTTCTTCCTCAATTACAAGATATTACACGTTGCTCTAAATAATTTGAAAGATGTCTGGAAGTTGCCATATTGTTCACAATCCCAGTTTCTTTATGGCTGCTTTGAGAAGGAAATTCTCTTTTTTTCCTTTCCATTCTAGTGTGCAACTACGCTTCAGCAAGTAAATTTAAACTAGCAGAGTTTGCACAGTTATTGAATGACGAATTGATTGCAAACAAAAATTTAATATTCCCTAAAAATATAAAGTTTGTTCCTCCCTTCTCCCTTGAAAATATTCATACCTCTTTCTGAAAACATTATCCATTGTTTTGTATCTATTTAATTATGGCCAACTAATGTGCAACGAAGGTTCCAAATTAAAATACAGTAAGATATAAACACATTTGAAACTTTTTTTATACCTTCTAATACTTCACTAGGTGTGTCTCCTATCTTCAGCAATGCTTATTTTTTGGTGAAAGGAAGAGGACTGAATGCTTCTGTGTATTGCCATGTATTTCTAGACTTAAGACTATAGCAGTATATACTTCTGTTGTGCTTGTTTTTTTGTACTCTGTAAGTAAAGTTTGGGGTTTTTTTGGTTAATTCTTAGACTGCTCTAGTCAAATCTATTGACTGTTACTATTGCCTGTGGTTTTTCTCATTCATAAAGTGGTAACATTTTGTATATGGTAAAAAATTTTATGTCATGTTATACTAGCTTAAGCGCAGCACCTCTCCTACCTGAAAGCTGTAATAGGAATCAATCTATAAGACTGCAGTGGTGTTGAACAGCACTTACACTTGTTAAAAGTAAGCAGACATTTTATAAGTGCATGTGTTTTCTAATTTTTTCAAGCTTAGCTTTATAGTAATGTTTATGCTGATATCTGTGATATCAATTTGTTTAAAAATAGATATTAATTTGTCTATATTCATTGCTTTAATTTTTCTCCTGCATAGGAATAAGAAAAGGAAGAAAATCCAAGCAACCTGCAAGTCTTTAGATATGCTGAGGGACAAAAAAATTGCATTTAAGTGCTCTGAGTGCTAGAATTTGTTTATAAATGTGGTTCTGATTAAATAACAATTCACTTGCTACACACAGGCCCTAACTCCCAATGCCCCAATTAAGGTGGGGAAAACATGATGATGATACTATTATTATTATTACTATTATTAATTTTTTCCCACTATAATGACAATAAATTAATCTATCTCTGAAAGGAAACCACTCACAAGCATTTTTCTCTGTAAGGACTCAATGTCATATGACAGTAAATAATTCAAACAGGGAAAACAGGCCATAGAAACTTCATCAATTACTGTGTTCCATCCTGCACTGCTATGTGATACCAAACCTCCATTCAGAAGGAAATACTTTTCATGTGTACACTATGCAAGAATTCACCAAATGTGTATAATTGAAACATCTAAACCATCTTAAAAATTAGGTGGTATAGCATCTGTTTCTTCTTCCCCCCACCAGATGTATTCATTCCTGCGTCTTGACTACTGCTGTTCATAATGTTTTAATTATGTAAGGAAGTCTAATTCTGCTAATGCAAGTTTTAACACTCACCTATTCAGAACACCAGAAGGAATTCTGTGTCCCAAAAGCTTGGCTTGAATGGTTTTGTGAGCCAGTTTTTGACTGGAATGGTTTGCAAGAGCAGGTGTCATTAAAGTCTACGGAAGAGTTGGGTTTTTTTGAGGGTTTTTTTTGAAAACTCCGGAAAATAGTAATAAATAAATAAGCCTTCTCCAAGATGATCTGACAGCTCTTAACAATCACTCTTTTTCTTTGACTCCTGCTGGTTAATTGAGATACTGAGGTTTGTCAAAGCAAAAATGAAACTGATTTATTTCAGTTTTAAGTAAAGTCAAATGTTGTCAACAAACATACGTAACAACAAGAAGCATCAAAAATTTCATTAATGAAACAAGTAATTACTGAAATCTAGTGCCAAGTTTATTAAAAATAACTGAGACTGACTGTCTTCTCTAAATAACCCCAGAACTGGTAAGATGTAGCTGTCAGTGAGTATTCCTGCCTGGCATTTTTATTCCTTCAGAAATTGTGCGGAACTGTTTTGGTGAAGTGGTATAAACCTTGAGGGCAGAAGAGCTTTCTCTCTCCTTAGCCTTTTTTGAAAGGATTAAGTAAGGGTAGTGAAAGGTGGGAGTACAATGCCTGCTCTGATTTAGGATTTGTTATGTAGCTTCTTAGAAACTTTGTAACCTCTCAGATGTGATAAAGTATTCTGAGCCCTGGGTATTCCTTTCTGTGCATGGTGTGCTTATTTTGGATCCCAGTACAGCATGTCTTAATATGAGGCCTGTGATTGAGGCTGATATATGTTTAACCTTGAACAGGAATACATTTTTAAAAGGTGTAAAGAAGCTAATTCAGGATTTAGAGATGAGATTTGTACATTTAAAATGGGAAATCCTGATGGTTTTTTTAATCTATGTATGGAGCTGACCCTATGTAACAAAGCTATATGTTTGTACGCCCTAATTATTGTTGATAATCACTGGTCTTTGCTTGCTTTAAGATCAGCAATAATTTGGAAGTTTCATAGTAGGATAGTCTTCAGATAGGTATGTTTGTGCCCTCCTCAGGGGTTAATTAACTATCTCATTACAAGTTCCACTTGTGATTCAAATGATACTGATCGGTGCTACTGATGTATGACTGTGCTACTGATGATACAAAAAACTTTTGGCATTGCTGTCTCTAATTTTAGAAGATTTTTAAGAAGAAATTGATTGCTGGTACCAGTTGTATATAATGAGCGTGCCAAGGGAATGCAAAATTGTAAAATTAAATGTTTGAGAATTTTTGGGTTTGAGAACTGAGATTTTTTTTGTGCGAATAAAATCCATGTGGCCAGGATGTATGAATTTTGATGATTTTGGTAATAAGACAGATATACAGCTGTAATCAGATTGCCTGGTTTCTGCTCTCAGACCTTCAATATTAGGAAATGGCCAATTTTCTTTTTTTTTTAACCCTTTGCCTCATTTATTTCTCCTGTGCCAGAGAGGAGGATTGTGTCTTCTGGTCATGCAGAGGTGGTTCTGTGTAATTGAAGACTGTGTCTTAGTAAGTGTTAAAATTCTATAAATACTAATATTGAAAAATAAAACAATATTCTGACAGATTTGTTACGGGCTTTTTGTTTGATTTGTTTCTTGCGTTTAGTCTGATTTTAGTCTTTAATCTTCAGATTTCAACTATGTGAGCATTTTGAATGTTGGTAATATCACTGTAATTGCATCCAGACTTGTAGCATGCTGTTTCTTACATTCTTTCTGCTAATGTGATTTTCTTAATCATTATCTGAAAGTTGGAGTTTTAGTGTTTGGGGTTTTTTCCCCACCAGTTCAGAACCTCTTTTTAGGTTTTTGATAATTTTATTTGAGGGAATAATACATTTGTTATGTTGAACCTTATTTTGGTTTGGTTCTTTTAAGGCAGTAATAGCATCTGTTATGAGAAGCCATGCATGCTAGACACATGCATCACAATGTGGCAAATCACAGAGTGCCAGTGAGACTGTTAACAATGTATGGGCTTATTTGCTGTGCAGCTATCTAATGTAAGGGGTGCCATTAAGCCTGGGTTTTCTGTGGCATTCCTCATGTATCCTATAGGAATTGTGTTATAGTTCAGGCCTGTAAGTGCAAGGTACTTGCTGCTCTCATTGACATGAAAATACCAGTTGCTTGTCATTTCTTAATGAGTAAAAGAAAATTTTATATTTTCTATTTGGATATTTTTTTTCCTCTTTTTGGGGGTTGGGGTGGGTGGGGAAACTTGTAGGTAAACTGTGCTCATTAAATCTTTTACTATGTTGTGCTTTGTGGTTCCCAAAGAAGTTAGTGTGTGTAAATCAAGCCATTATTAACTACACAGTTGTTTTAATGCATTAAGACCCATAAGTGTCTTGACAGAATTTTGCTTCACCTTCTACTTCTTTCAGCCTCCAGAAAACTTTTTAATGGATGTGTAACCACTGCTTGAACAGCCTTGTGATAATGTCTAGCACAGTACTTTCATGCTTTCTGTATTTGTACTGAACGGGGCTAGCTTAAAATACCTTGTATTGTCTTAGGTGTATTCAACTTGACACATCCTCTAGAAGAGCCCCCATATGCACCTTAAAATGTACGTGCTTTGTTACTATGGTGATGCAGAAGAATCGTGCATGTTAACAACCCGTGTTAAGTAATAGAGGATTTGCAGAAGTCAGTTAAGCATCTGCCTGGGGCATGGAAAACTGAGTCTGTGACCATACCTGCACCTCAGCCTCTTGGCTGCAGGCAGGCTGAGGGGATCTTGTTATGGGATTACCTGCTTCCCTGTTTTCACATTGAGGAGCGAAGATGACTTTTTCGAAGTGGTTTCAGAAGGTGAAGTAGTCTTGGCTTATCATATACTTTTAAGTATCTTCTATCATATACTTCAGGTGTTCTGCATAGTGTAAATGAGATGCTTGGGCAAATGTGTGTTTGTCACTGACACAAACCTCATTTTGTTTTTCTTCAAACTACCTGGGCTGATGATGCATGAATTCATGAGCTTTCATTTCTCAGCTATGGCTGCTTGCAAATCCTGCACAAGGAGAACATGTCCACATTCATTCCCCTGAAGCAATGTAGAAAACATGAGCTCTTTTTCATCTATTAGTTGAATTCTGGATGAAGAACAGGTCTATTCAAGGAAGCTATTCCAGAACCCATGAATTTAGAGTGCTGTACTTTAGTGTAGTGTAATTTCTTGTGAAGGCCTTTTATTTTCCTTGTTCTGGAGTAAGTTGCAGTTAACTAGGGGAAAATGAATAACCTTAGATGGTTAATTAGAGGAGCTTTTTCAGGTTCTCCCTTCTTTCCTTCTTTGCTGTACATTTTAAGAAGTATAGGTTTTTTGCATTAATTATTTTATTTTGTTTCTTTGTGTTTTTTTTGTTTTTCATTTGATTGTTTTGTTACTGCTGAAAGCGATGTATCTTTTCCATGTTTTGAATGTATTGGTTTTGAAGTGTGTGGGTTTCTTGCCATCCTCATAGATTTTAGCTTGTTTTTAGTAGTTTTAGGAAGCATATTTTTCTGAATATTTCTCTATTGTGGTACTCATACAGGTTATCCTGAATCCTTGTCTGGAAAGTAAGCCACTGTTTAGTGTCTCTTGGAGATATTTCACTGGTCCATTGAGCATCTTTACAGGTCTTAATACCAGAGTTTTACCCTTGAGCACTGCTAGCAAGAGGCTTGTCTTTTACCACTTTGGAACAATAAAAACATAAACCAAAAAAAAACATGTGTTTCTTTTGCTGTAAAAAGAGAGAATGCTTCCCACAGGCTACAAGTTCATCTTTTCATCAGTGAAAGAAGAAGACATTACAAAAATGTTGAAAATCAATGTTGAGTCACTTCTCTGCTACAGAAAATTCAACTTTTTTTATATTTGCAAACAAATCTTTCTGAAGTAGAACTGCAGTTAGATGTGTAGCTCCTTTTCAGAACAAAACCAAAACGTATGGATTAGAATTGAGGAGTAACTAGAAATAAGTTTACCAAGTCTGTTATTTCAGCTGGTGTTTAGGCCCGAGTGGCTCTTGGCTGATACAGGATTGGCTTTTCTACTGTTTGGCAAATCTATGCTGCTTGAGCTTGAGCTCCACAACTAAAGCTCAATGGATGAAGTAAGAGCTTTTAGTTAAAGATCCTCATGCTCCTTTCAGTATGAGCTTGGATCAACTTAGCATCATAAATAAAGCTTGATGATCCAAATCTCTGCCATGTACTTCAGTAAAAGATCGTTTCAGTAGAGAAGTTGCAAGAGAGATCCTAATTGTATTTCACATGGTGAAAGAGGAAGGATCAAGTGACACTTCTCAAGGGCAAGAGTGATTTTGGTTAGCTTTTCTGAGATTGCTTCACAGTTTGTTTTAAAGGCAATTACAGTCAGGTAGTGCAGAAACTGTAGTATCCTACAGGAGAAATTACTTGCTTTCTGCATTTTTTGTTTCTTCACTTATACCTATGTATTTTACAGTGGAGAAAACATAACTGTCATTTACACCATTAATATCTGTGATCTAGGGTATATTTGGTGAGAGGATTTTTTTCAGTTACTGCTTGACTTCCTTTATTTTGTCTAAAGAATATAACAGTACATTTGATTCCTGTTGAATTAAGCCTTAATAGTTGAAATTGAAGATGCTGTTCAATCTTTTATCATTAACAAAAAAAAATTGAATTTGGTTGTATTATGTTTTCAGTAGGATATAACTTCCGTTAGCTTTATTTACACTGGGAAATGGTGTTCTCCGAAGGAGTGATCTTACTTTCCTCTGCAATGAGTTCTTAGTATAACTCAGCAAATAATTTGGTCAGGATGTATTCCTATTTGTCTTTTGGATTTATCCTTTGTCAACAACAATGCTGGACAAAAAGTAGGAAAATATTTGGTCTAACCTTTTCTTTACGCAATATTCCAGTAGATCACAAGAAGCTCTGATCAATAGTTCTCAGAATTTAAATAGCCAGCTACTATTTGTATTCCTTTCATTTCCATGACAGTAAGATCAGAAATTGATGTAGCATCTGGCAGTGCAAGTAGGGAGGTTTATGTATTCCCTTCTGTCTATCTGTTTTTGAAGATTTGATTTTTCCTAATAATAAACTTAGGTTCGTTAACCTTCAGTCTCTCAAGCTCCATTATGTACCATTTTCTTCACAAAGGAAAATGTTGTGTGTGTGCTTTATTCACTCCAATATTAAACTGCAGTTTCTCAGTCTTGTCTGCTACCACGTGAGGTTCCAAGATCCACAGGAGTGAAGTTGAATTCAGTGTTAATCATATTCCTTGAGATTACACAAAATTATTTATCTGTGGCTCTGAAGGGTCTCGGTTGTTGCTCCTTTGTACAAATACGCAGAAAAGGGTACTCACGATCAGATCTTCATAATTCTATGGGTGTTCTTAAGAGATGTATGTAAATGCCTCCTCTCCCAAGCAGTATGAAGATTTGTAATGATATATCTGATATGTGCTATTGTTGGGTTTGTTGTAAAGGTTTCTGATAGCCTACATTATTTGAAATACTTAACTCTTCAGGATAGGTTTAAAGGTTTGTTTGGGTTTTTTTCAGCCCCTTTCTGTTAGCCTGTGAAGTATTTCAGAATAAACTACAGTTGTATAAGTACACAAGCAATTTAAAATAGAAATAAAAGAGAATTCCATTAATGCTCTGTGTTTAATCAACACTGACAAATCCAGTTTCACTAAATATAAGAGTACTGGTGCTGTCATTTTGACACACAAAATAACATTGTCTCTATGTAGTTAATAGTCCCCTCTTAAAGCAACCAAAGCAAATTTACAGTTGAAATCAGTTAATGAGAGAGAGTGGGAGTAGATATATTTAAAATCTACTGAACTTAAATGCTCACTTGTTTGCTTTTTAATGGTAAAACAGATCTGTGGTTTGAAATGGTTGGTAAGTTGTGACAAGGCAGATGATGATTCTGAACTGTTGAAAGACTACAGAGGGGTCAGCTACAGTTTCTGCTTTTTGAGAGATTGGAAATGTCCCTTTGAAAATGTCAAAAAGTGAGAAACTCAATAGACATTGAAGATGCTCAGAGATGCCTTTCATATCTGGACAGTATTCAAAGAGCATCACAAATGAATAATGATTTAGTAATATATTTTGTTATTCTGACTTCTTAATGCTGCTGTTACCTGAAGATTATAATGATTTACATAAAAACATAAGAGTTTCCATAAAGGCTCTGGCAAAAATTTTTGTTGACATCCTTTCTCTGACTTTTCCATGTGGTTAAATTCCAAATGCATCTGTTACCTCATCAGGAGGTTTGAGCTGAAATATATTATTTCTTTCTGGATTCTTTGGTGGGAAACTTTATCATGCGTTTGTTTGGTAGGGCTTCATTTGACCTTAGCAGAAGTTTAGGTTTGGGTGGTTTATCTGTTCCTAATTGAAGTGTTGTGTTTTTCAGCTATTTAGAAGTTCAAGCGAACTAAAATTGTTATGCCAGCTTATGGAGTTAATCATTTGATGTAACTGGCCATTCATGCTTGATGGTAGAACTTGAAATTAGTCTTATCTAAATGTATTTCAGTATCTGTGTATTACATGGTTATTTCTTTTCTTGAAACCATTTGTCTTAAAAGAACCATGTAAATAAGGTGATGAGGGAAAATGGTAAGCATGATGTTCTAGGGAAGAACTTAGCAATTCATTTTTTTAGGAAATGCATTGAATTTATAGTCACGTCAGTGTCAGCTGCCTTCTTTTTGATGTTAAGGTGGTGTTTTAGCAGACAGGATTGGGAGCTGCTGGTGCTCTTGGGTTTTGTCATTGAGCAAGGACCTCATGAATTAGGAGAGAGATTGCCTATGTTGCTTTTATTCAGTCAAGGTTCATTCATTAATACTTGGAAACTGGGTGGGTTTCTTGTTTGTTTTGTTGGGTTTTTTGTGTAGTTTTTGGTTGTTTGGGGTTTTTTTTAAGATTGTCCTTTACGCTAGATACAATTGAGGCACAAACAAAGGATTTATTGATTAAAAGTTAGGTACTTCAAAATTTGCCTGTGTTTCACTTAACTGTAGGTCGTCATTTTTGTACACAAAACAAAATATGCTTAATGGAAATCAATTGAATTCAAGGAAATTCTAACTGGTTGTTTGGGCCAAGGTGATACTGACTGCAAATGTGAATTCATATGGATTTGAGAGAGTTGCTGAGTGTTATAAATTACATTTTTTGTGTTGTTGAACTATAGTTAAATTATAACAGGTCTGGTTTTGTTGCATGCAACACTTCCTCAACTGTAAAATCTTTTTCCAAGGTGGTATTAGAGAGATGAAAGTATGAAGTGAAAATAAATGCAGGAGCATGGAAGGGCAAAAGTAAAAGCTGCTGTAAAAGTAAAGCTGTAAGAGCTACCTGTGTCTGCAAAATATAGTAATTCCTTTCCCCTAATTAGAGATGGACCTTCTGCCAAGACAGGTCTGCTGTTCTGACTGGAGCTTGCAGTAGGTGATATATACCGTTCTTTTAATTCTCAATGGCATTGATGGAACCTGAAGCTACTTTTCTTTGCTCCTGACTATCCTTGTTAGAAGTTGAAATGGAAGGCAATAGGGACAGTAAGACAATGGTGAAATAAAAGACTGATAAGGAGAGAAATCTGGGGCCTAGTTTTAGGTATGCATCTAGAAATCAATTAGGCAAACTGCTGGCATTAAATTTTTTAAATTATTTCAGATGCCTGTCTTGCTATTTGAAAACTTGTTGTAGCAGATTTTTAAGGTTTTTCATTGAAATATATAGTACAGTGAACATTAGAGTCCTTTATTAAGGCTGCTTCTCGTTTTGAATTACTGCCCTGTTGCCCAGTGCATTGAGTTCTGGAAAAATACCTAGTAAACTCAACAGCCTAATTCATGTTCTGTTTGGCAGTGTTGGAAGCTATAGATAGTTTGTCTAAGAATTGATTCCAGTCCTACTAGTGGTATCCATGGCACTAGTCAGAAAGCATTTTTAGGCAATTTTTATCAGCTTCACTTGTTAGCTTTCTTGCTACTTTAAAAGAATGCCCAAACACTATTCCGAAACTTTAAAGAAAATGCAAAGAGAAGTTTAAATGGTTCTGTGGGCTATACAGCTGCCACTCTTTATATGAAGAATGACAGGCTTCACCAGAATGTCTGGCTCTTAAAGCAGGAGACCATGATGCTGAAACACATTAGAGCAATGTTATTTATATTCTGCCAAAAGCAATTATCTTGCAAGACTTATAAATATGTGTTAACTTTTATGTGTGTGATAAACTCTACAGACTTCCACAGAGATCTGTAGGTCTACTCAGAGTGATATATTTAAATTTTTGCAGGACTGAAGCCCAAGTGTTTGCATAAAAAGATGTTTCTAGTTGCAGACATATGCTGATTATTCAGTAGTGTGGCAGGAGTGTTTGGGATTGGTCTGCTGTGATTAGGATTGTTAGTATGTTGAGCTAAAGAATTTTATATTTAATAGAATTTGATAAGAGTTGTTTAAAGAAACCTGTCTGGATCCACTTTTCAGCAACAGCTTCTAAGCTCCCAAGGGCTCTTATCTATCCAAGTACCCTATTTTTAATTTCTGTGAATCCTTTACTTTTTTTTTCCCATGAAGATGTATTACTTCTTAAAAATACTTTCAGTTAGCTACTTCAGGCCCTGAAACTGGCTTTGTTCTATGCTGTGTCTTTTCGTCACCCTGTGACAGAAAATGAGCTCCACTGTTTGAGAGGAAAGGCCTGTGCTTTGGATCTTGGCTACCAAATAGAGCAGCTTTTCTGTTCACCCCACAGCTGTTGTTAATGTTTCATTCTGCAACTGCTAGAGGATGGGCAAGTAACCATCCTCATACGAGACAAAAATATAACTCCATTAGTCAGCTGGCGTGGGTTGTTGAAGCAAAAATGCAGGCAGTATTTTCTCCTGATGGAGAAAAATCCATCACATCCTATTAAAGTTGCCATTAGCTGACTATGGGGCAATGTACATTTCCTGAATTCATGATTGCCTGTTCTCCTTACTTTGATGGCTGTCTACTTTAAAACTTGTAATTTAGTCAAACTATTATAGGATCATGTTACATGTGTGGGGTTAATTTTATTTGACATATAATCTGTCTGGGAAGAATTTATAAGAAATAATGATATTTGATGCTAACTGAAACTCAGATTTCTCTAATTATTGTTGTGTGAATTAGAGAACCTCATTCCTAAAGAGGTTCCATGAGATTTCTCAAATCTATATTACCCTATAGGACTTCTAGTATTTAGACTCATTGCTGTTAAACACAGATTTTTAAGTTTCTATCAAAGATGGCATTGCAGGGAGGAGGGGGTTGTGATTTTTTTCGTTGGGGTTATTTGGATTTTTATTTTTTACAGCTGTCTTCTGAAGGTTGAAAATGTGATAGGCTAGTGGCATCTCTGACATTCTCTTGCCAGTCAATATTCATTATAAATTTTAAGTGAGGGAAAGTTATAATCCTTCAACTGTTTTACTTTAACATTTCAACCCTTAAGATTTTTGGATATTTAATCTTTGTAACGTGAAGTTATGACCTAAAGCACAACCAAGCAAATAAAAAGATGCCATCTTTTCCTAGCTGCTTATCAATGTAAAGAAAATCATTTTTCTTTTGTATTGTGGAGGTGTGACTCTTCCATCATACTAGAGCAGTGTTTCAATAGAGGATGGCTCCCTCTCAGAGGCAAATACAAATGTGGTCAGGCTTCTTCTTAGTGTGGTGCTTAGGGATTTTGTTAAAATCCCTTATTTCTTTTATTATGTGCTTTTTTTTAATGTAATGTGGACAGAGAGAAATGTACAATCTCTTAAATTGAGAGGGATGAATATTTAACCTTAACATGAAGATTGAATGGTTTTTTTACAATACCACTTCTGGTATTAGTGTATCAAATGTCATAGATCCTTGGTTGTAAGGTTACAGGTACATTAATACCTATGAGCTAAAGGCAGAATTATGTGCAATTCCTATGCTGAGTGACCCATGTCTATTTCCATGTTGTGTAGGATATTGATAAAGAAATGATGCAATGGAAAGCTGTGGTTTAGTCTTGTTTTTTTATTGCAGTAATGTTTCAATATAGGCAGATCCTGGATGTATCTCCAGCTATTTGACAGTTTTTTGTCTCTGGTGGTTTTTATGTTTATTTAGGGCAGGTAATTGGCAATGCCTTCTGCTGCTTCAGTTTTGCTCCCTATTCCCTGAAGTAAAGCCTCTTCTTGTTGTTCTCAGTAAGTTGTCTATGTGGTAGTAAAGAATTTAAGAACATAGCAGTGAGCAGAAAAGTTAAATTGAAAAATTAGATGACTGTGTTCTAGTTAAATTAAACTAAAAAATAAAAATTACATAGCTCTGGCTGAGGGGACTATTTTCTGTTAAGTCACTTGTTGCATGGTCATGTATGTTGTATACTGTAAAACCTAGTGTAAAAACGTTGACAAAATTTTGTACTATTTTATACAAAAACTTGGTTGCTCAGCTAAAAGCTGTTGTAAAATGCAATTATTAATTCATTAGATTGGAAATAAAATATCTGTAAAAATAATTAGTAACTTCCCGGAAAAGAACATGAGCAAGATCCTATTTCAGTGTATTTGATCAGAAAATTCTATTTTTACCAGAGTTAAGCACAGGTTTCATGGATGTAAAGACTGGGCCCTTTGGGGAATCCTATCAGCTCTTCACTGAGAGTAGTGGAATATCTCCTCAGGTGCTGTGTCTTGGAGTGGTTTTCCTACTGGATTTTTCCAGTTTGGTGTTCAATAAAACTTTAATGCTTTCCCTTTGTGAAAGGAAAATCCATCTTCACTATGTTCTGATTGGCCTGGTTTTGTCTGGCAGCTTCCAGGCAGCCATGGAGGTTTCAGATTCTAACCTTTCTCTGTAGTCTCACTCTCCAGCAGTAGGTTTCTCCTCTGCATGCACTGCTTATCAAAGAGGCACTGTTTTATCTTCAATGCAGTAATTTTCTTTATGTCAAAGTCTTCCTGTGTGCTAAACAATACATCTGAGTCTTTGGTTTTTCTCTGGACCACTTGAAGGTGAATGTTGGCAGCTAGATAGAGGCTGGAGCATGCTTCTGTCAGTATGGACAGGGCTGCTCTTGTCCTTGAGTAACATTTTTTCGTACTTCCTACTTGTTACATTAGGCATAGATGTAGTACTGGTCTTATCTGTAGGCTCTCCCTCTTACCTGCTTGGCTTGGTAGGAAGCTTGTTTTGCCTCTTAGGAATTGAGAGAGATTGCCATATGGTCTGGTACAGTTCATGTACACAACTGTGATCCAGTAGAGGAAAGGCAAACTCCCAACCCCCCTTCTGCTGTTTCAGAAAGGAACAGACAGGAGGAAGTAGGAGTGAGAACAGATTTCTGGATAGATTGGTAGGCAGTGGGGTGAATTCTTAGCACTTCCCACCAGAAGTCTATTCTAATAAGTGTCAGGTTTTAACTGTGTGTATGCCGCTGAGAAAGCTGGAATATGAGTAAATGCATAAATAGACTTAAAGGGATAATTTCAATTTAAAATCATAAAAGTGTTTTTATTTCATATCTGAAATAAGGCTGTGGTCTTCTTAGCCTCTAGGTGGGTGACATTAATCATGGCTTGATTTTTTTTGGTTTTAACTTCCATTTTTTTTCAAACTCTACATTCAACTGAATGTATGCACTACTGGCTTTATCTAGAAAACATGCTGTAGCAGTATCCTGACTGAATGAGACTTTCCTAGGGTTCACACCTAGGAAGTATGTGTATAAATAAATCAAAAGTGATTGAAATATGGCAAATGCAACAGAAATTTTTTCTTGGTTTTCTGGGTCCCTTAAAGCAAAGGGGTAATGTTATTTGTTCCCAGAGTGTACAGGAGGAACAAATGGATTTTTATGTTAGACAAATGGCTAGGATATTGATTATCAGTTTCAGTCTGATTTAAATTTTTACTGCTTTTCTGAGTTAAAGTAGTAAACAAGTAGTAAACAGGTAGTCTATGTAGAATTCAAAACATTGTGTAGACTATAGAGAAACTTTTATGGCTTTCCTGTGGATAAAAAAATTATTTTATACATACATGTGTCCCCCAAAATGAATATTTTAGATAAGTCTTTAAAAACCTATGCAAACCTGCATTACTAATGATAAAATATAGTATTGAGCTGCCAATGAAAGGCAGCTTTGGCCCTAGACATAAGGGCCACATGACTGAAGGTAAGTTGGAGCACTGATCCATCAGAACAATCGTGGGGAGGATGGGTTTTCTGTTTTGGTTGCACAACTAGTTCTCTTTACAGTTGTGTACTGATATAAGTTAACACAAAGGAGGTAGAAGAATTGTACCTCAAGACTGGAGAAGAAAAAGGTAGGAATTCAGGCTGGATTTAGGTGCAGAGGTTTAGCTGATTTCCCATTATCCCATAAAAGAAAATACTTTTTGCTGCAGACCTACAGATGCTGAATCACTAATAGAGCTCTGAATTTTTGGCTGCTCAGACATCTCCTATGAATAACATCTTGCAATTAATAAGGAATTCAAAAAATGAGAGCTCTACGTAGCATTTATGTGCTATGCATAGTACAGTGTACTCCTGTCACATAGCTGTTCAACAGAGCATCACCCTTTCATTTGTCTCCTGGAGATGCATCATCTGTCTGTGTCAAAATGCTTATATGAGTGCAGTCTTTTCTTTTGAGTGCCAGTTTACTGGAACCCAATGTTAAAGTTTCAAATCCATGGATTTTGTATTACTTCCTTGCATTCTCAGCAAATGCTGAATGACTTTTTATAAATAATGATCCTTATTAAAGGATGAATAGCTGCAAAACTTGTAGAGTTTTCATGTTTGGGGCTTTTTTTTTTCTCCTTCCTCTTTTGTAAAGAGGAGGTTTGTATTTCCTCTCCCTTATGTGCTTGGCATAATAATGTAGAAGCACGAGCAAGAGGGGGGGAAAAAATGTTTACAGGCAACAGTGGTTCATGATGCCAGTAGTACTGTGGTTGGAAAATGTGTTTTACCAATAAATTGACTAATCTCAATTTAAAGTATCTCCTTAAAAAGTAGTTAGTTAGCAGCATGGCCACTTCATGAGTTTTTGTTTTTCTTTATTGTGAATAAATGTTTTGTAGCAGAAAAGGTTCAGTTGCCTGAATTTTTCTAGGTTATTTTTAAAGGCTACTTTTCTATTGTAAAACCTTTTCCGGGTGATGTTTCCTTGAGTATTGGTGACTATGCATCAATGAAGATGAGGTGATGAATCACTTCAGACAAATCACATTTGTTTGCTGTATATATTAAACTTCTTCCAAACAGAGGCTGCTATAATTCCTTTCCAGTGAAAAGATCCAGACTGAATACTCCTAACCCTTCCTGAGACTTATAGTATCTTGCATGCAGACTTCTAAATTAATCCAGTATGGCTACTATCTTTAGTGCTAATTTATTGTAAAATTCTTGCCTTATTAGTATAAAAGTTTGGCCATATATTCTGTATCAATGTTTTAATGTGTAGAAAGGTAGTACTTACTTCTTTTATATCTGCACTGAAAATATTAGGTTTTGCATGGACTAATGATAGACAGATTTAAAGCTACATGCAAGGTTATCTGTGCTTATAATTGATCCTTTTCTTGTGATACATTTTAAATTGTAGTTCTTGAAAATTGTTGTTTCTCTCACTACATTAAGGAATGAGTTTTTAGTGTTCAGAATACCTATTTTCTATGCTACCAGAGTTAATCCCTTTGCACCTTCTGGATCAAGAGTGCTTTCCTTTTGTGTATTCAGTCATTACATAAAGGAAATGGTTTGCTTTGTAAGCATGTAAACTGGGCTTAACAAACACAAGGAGGGCCAAAACCACTCACAGTAAGAATTCCGAGAAAGAAAATATATGTTCCTTGGGAGGAAGAACTTTTTTTTCCATTACTTTTTTTTTTTTTTGCATGTTTGGTCCTCAAAGTTCCTCACATATTAAGCCAAAAAACTTGATAATTAGATTTTCTCTTTATGTTTCTGCTGCAGAGAAAGGTCAACTGTGCCAAACTTTGTAACTTAAATCCTGGGTGTTCATATTGTTAGTTGTGTCCTAATCTTAAAATACATATGTAGGGTAGATAAGCAGACAAGCTCCAACTGGGCTGTCATTTACTGATCAAGGTTGGATAATTGAAGTTGCTCTTTCTTCTGGATTATTCTTGATTCACATCAGCTTTCCCAATGTCGATCACTGCAAAGCTGCAGAAGCAGTGGAGAAAGTGCGTGTAGAAATAAATGATCAGGGCAAGAGAAGGATGGAGAGTGCTTCTGGCAACAATGCCAGATCACATTACTTTAAAGTGCTTAGAACAATAATTGTAGTGTAGGTATGCAAGTTGCCTTGGATTTGTTAGCAGGAGATAGTGTACAACTGTCAGTAGCTTTGTGTTCTCTCACAAGTCTCTGTTAAAGGACCTCCTGAAATCATGCTGCAGAGAGTAGTTTCAGGAAAGATCAAAAGAAATCTAATTGCTCTACATTTTCAGCTATCTCTGCTTACTCATTGGAAATGCTTCTTAAAACCATTCTTTCCACTTCTTTATGATGCTTACCAGTTTTCCACCTGTTAAAACTTAATATAGTATAGATTTTGATACAATAACTTGTATTTGCTGGAAATTACTTAATGAATATAAAGTTTAAAATGAAAAATTTCTGTTTTACTCTGGATTTTTAATTAGAACCAATCTAACCAATTTTTTCCTAACTTAAATTTGGCTGCAAGATTTTATACTGCCCTTTTGATCCAGGAAAAAAAAAAATCTGTGTGTTATAGAAAGCCATAGCATAACAACTGCATGTCAAACAATGATGTGCATTGTGATTAGACTTGTCACTGATGAAGGGCACCTAGTTTTTCTGTGTCTGCTTCTCATTTGGGAAAAGAAGATACTGTTTCCTTTCTCTTTCATACTTCTTCTGCATCACTTATTTTATTTTTTCTCCTTTTTCTTTTTTCTCCTCCTTTTTTTTTTTTATCTCCTTTTTTCTCTCCCTCTCCTTCTTTTTCTTTACTTAACAGCAGACAATGTATGCAAACCATATTTTTCTGCCTGATCTTCTAATGTGACTAGCTTTTTAAACATCTGTTACTTCACTTTGGTTACTTGAGTTCTGGCATTTTAGCTCCCTCTTCTTCCCTTTAAATAATACTTAGGCTTTTTTTTTCTTTTTTTTTTTTTTTTTTTGTGTGTGTGTGTGCTTCCTAAAGAAACAGCTCTGCCAACTTTTTTTTTTGTTTGGTTTTTTTATCATCTTTTTATGTAGTATAGGCAATATTAGGTTTTTACTCAGTCATCTGTGAAAATGCCTCATACAGGTGGTTGTATTGAGTTCTGCGCACACAACACATTCCAGTCAACATAGGGGTGAAGAAAACAAGGATGAGCTACAAGGATTTCGCTACTTAATGGTATCTAAAAGTGCAGTGACAGTTCTAAAATTCTTCTACTCAAATAATCGCTGCTCTCTGTAAGTATTGCTATTTCTAAGAATTTACTGACTAAAAGAGTCTTTTATCTATTCCACCCAATATTATTGAATTTATAGGTAAATAAATCTGTCTAGGAATTGCTGCATGACCAGAGAAGATTCTTTCTTCTCTTCCAAATCAATTTAATTTCTTGATATTTGAGCAACCAAGTTTAAGAAGCAGAGCCCTCAAAACCAGTATTTTACATCCTGTATGTAAAGCTCATATGTGATAAGTGCATTCCCAATGTTAGGTTTTGAGCAAAATGTACAGAATTCTGTCAGATGAATATGTGTGATGCAGCTGATACTTGAGGCTTAAATTCCTAAACAGTGAACATTTTAGCTCAAAATTTAGAGGTCGTTAACACCACCAAAGCAGTTGCTTGTATTATGCTGTTGGTCTTTTGACTTTGCTTTTCAGTATGCATAATAAAATGCTGATTGCTTTTCTTCAGCTAATAAAACAGTGACTTCTCCTGCCTTATTTGAATTACTTGGGCAGTATCCTTGCAGATAAAAGTACTCAAAATTCATTGTTACTTATAATAAAGGAAAATTATTTGTAATCCTCACTGTTTTGAGTATAAATATAGAAGGTCCGTCTGTTGCTGCAGTAAGAGCAAAGATCTGTAACAAAACACATGGGTGCTAACAAAAGAGCCAAATTGAGTGTGATCTTCTCCATCTACACCTATTTATCCATTCTACCAGTTTAATTTCTCCTTATTTTTATTGAATATATAATGTCTTCCGTCTCTTTAAGCAGAGATACTTAATTTTCTGGTTGTATTTCTTCAATTATGCAGCTATGATTCATTTCCAGTACTGTTAAGTACGAAGACACAAATATTTTTGGAATGGCTTCATTTATAGCTCATTAAATTAGTAAGGTTTTTTAGTTTTGTACTTTAGCCTATTTTTTATAAACTATTACACTTCATGTTGTATAATAAAAGGGGAAAATGCTACTTAAAACATTTTTACAGTGGATAGCAGTCAGCTTTGTCTAGTAAAGCTGTGCAACATTGATGTCAAAACTACACCCTAAAAGAAAAACAAAATTGCTTAGCTGTTCCTATGTGACATTTTTGTCTCATAGATTGACTGCAGCTGAAAGGCTGTTTCACTCCTTGCTTGGATTCTGCTGTCTAAAAACTTTTGAGCTTGCATTGCACAATGTTGCACTTGCTTTCTTGGTACTCTAATCATATATTTTGTGCAGTTTCACCTAGCTGTCTCCATCACCTTTTTTAGAATTCCCTCCTTAGGGTGAAGTTCCATCCTAAACCATAATTTATTATAGAATGATTTATATTCAAAGGGAGCCCAGAGGTTGTCTAATGGAAGATTTGGGCAGGGGCTTCTTCCACCAGACCAGGTTGCTGAAAGCCCCATCCAAGACACCCCTGTACACTTCCAGAAATGGAGCATTCACCTCTTTTGTTAAAAACCTGTTCCAGTGCTTCACCAAACACAGTAAAGAACTTTGCTCTACTATCTAAGCCTACCCTTCATCAGTTTAAGGCCATTACCCTTCTAATGGTATTAATGGTTTTAAAAGTCCAAAAAGGGAACAAGGAGATGTAATTATAACACTAAATTATCTCACTATCTCATCATCTCTGTTGTAACCCTTTGTTTAGGGTTGTGTTGTTGCCAAAACAAGGAAAATGTATCTGGTGGATCCCTTTTAAGTTGAATAGACAGAGATTTAGTGATTATTGCAGGAGTTCTCATGACTATCATTTATAAAGTGTGAATTTGTTCTTATTTTGGTTTATTACATCTTTTGTGAGGAAGGGGGATGCACATGTATTCCTTATTCTTTTTCTGTATCATTGCTTACAAGTTTCTGAACTTTTCTTCTGGAAAAGCAGCAAATAACGGAACTTAAATAATCTTCATTTTGAACTCAGAGGCCTTGCAGTGCCTTACTATTGCTTGTCTCTGTGTTACGTTCATACATGACCCATGTATTCATTACTTACATCTTTTTGTAGAAACTTGTGAAGAGTAATACTTTAGCAGTAGTTGGAATGGGGAATGTAGTAAAACCAAGGCTTAGTTACACTTTTTTGTGATGTGCTGTTAAAAATCCTATGTTCTGACCTTAGGGTCCGTGGGTCAGCTATTTCTATGCTTAGACTGCTGGTTAGGCTGCTAATTATTACTGAGATTATCAAACATAATAATACAACTGTATAATAGCTACGTAAGTTACATTATTTATACTGATGTATGACAAATGTAAAGGACATACCATTGAAACCCTTTGTATAATCTTACTAATACTTTTTTTTTTCTGGTTTGATCGACTATTGTTAAAGAAATATTTGCATTTGTTTTTCACTTGTTTATTTCCATTTACTTCCTGTCTCTGAAATATTCATGGTTTGTTAAAACTACAAAAAAAACTGATTCAAGCCATGAAATGTGGTGCTATGTAGCAAGGGAATGGTAAGCTGTTTTTTTGGTCAGTGAACCACCTTTAAAAAAGTTCTTTAAATTCGCAAGCTTCTTTTTTAAGGTTTACTTGGACTTTCTTTTTTACTTTGGCTTTGGTGTTGTTAAGCATTTTGCAGTTTGTAGTCTTTCTGGTTTGTTAATGCAGACATTAATGATTTGTCCATTTGTGTATGCTCAAAACGTCCTTCTGGATGTTTACTGGTGTTTTATTATGTTAAAAGGAGAAATTTAGCATTAGGGATTTTCTTAGAATATAATTTACTTTGCAAGATCCCTTTCATATCATGTGGTTAAAGTCCTTGAAAAGCCATGTCAATATAAACATTAAGACAAGCTTAGATTTAACAGTATCAATGAATGATGCTACAGCTTCAATTCACCTGGGTTTAAACACATGAATGTTTTTTTGTATACAACATTCATTAGCAATCTCACAACTCATCAAGGCTGAGTATTTTTTGAGTATTTTTGAGTATTTTTTTAAGTGTGGATATGCTTTATTTGGTTCCAGGTTCCGTTCCTTTTCTGTGCAGGCTGAGTGGGAAATGCATGCCAGAAACGACCTGTACCGTTCAGAAATTTCTTCTAATGTTATAAGAATAAAATTTAGGTTTTGTGCTTGCCTACCTAATATCAAGTGTCATTTTAGGTGAGCAAGCTCAGGTAGGTCTGATAAATTTTTTCTTCCCTAATGCACTGCCAAAAGTTCAAGAGTATGTAGCAGCTCACCCTCTAAGCTCTGTACATCAACAGACAACTCTGATCTTCATTGGCTTATGCTCATTACAGATGCTCTCTGGCCCAAAGGGTCTGTAGTCCAGGATGGCCTAACAGAAATTCAGGCAGAGTAAATACAAAAAAATCTGTGATGATGTTTCCTGACCTGTTTGAGAAAGTATAACAGCTTTGTCCTTTATTTTTGCTATATAAGTTCTTAGGTGGAGGAAGATAACTATCTGAGCATTTGTGGAGTGCTATTCCTAAATACAACAAGCAGTGGAATAAAAAGTACACAGGTGCTTGTTTGAAAATAATATAGTCTGTTTGAAAATAATAGTACAGTCTGTTGTACCTTAGTGTAGCTAAATTGTTGATAAGGAATGTGTTAGTTACCTTCATCTTATTTTAGTGGTCTAGAACTTTATGACAAAATGGCTTGTTGATTAATGTATTCACATGTGTTAACAGGGTTTCCAGTCCTGAAATCCATCACCTCAGTGGCTAGATGATGAGCTTTGACAATGAGAGTGATCTAATTGCACTTGCATAATTCATACTTGGACTTTGTGAGCATGTAAGACTGGAGGACAATGGCTGTGAGAGAAGAGAGAATTCTCACCTGTTCAGATACAAATATTACCTAAAATCTTTCCATAAATTGTTGTACTAAATTGTAGTATTCCCAGGAAAATGAAAAGCACAACTAAATCTGCAAGCTTCACTTAAAAAAAAATCTAGACTGCATGGTGTTGTCTGATGAAATTTACTGGAAGTGTCAAGTTGTCTTAGTTTCAGTGGAATCTGCCTTAGGCTGCAGACTTAATGCTTGTTTGCTAAGGAGCTCAAGAAAATGAAAAGCTTGTGTTCCATCATTTCTTTAGATTTTTCTTTGTTTTTTCAAGGTTGGGAAGAAATTGTAACTTTTCTCACTAAAACACCCAAACGACACCTTTTTCTCTTGTTTCATTTGTGGGCTCTTCCATCTTTCTCTGCATGTTTCCATGGTAAGCAAATCAGAATTAATACATGGCATCAGTACCCAATAGCTTGGTAAGAAACAAGTAATAATTTCACAGAATTAGAAGAGGGTACAGACAGTTCTGTGCTATAAATGGAATTAAGAGATTCCTGTGGATCTACAGAAATTCTGAGGTAAGGAAGAAGTAATAACTATGAGAATATATGCAGAGAAGGAAGACAGGCTAGATAGAATAGAGCATGGATATTTCTGGAGTTATGGCTGTCAGCATTTAAAAATGAGACAAATTTAGGATTTTGTGGAAGAAAACTCATACATGAGTACCAGGATCTGACCACTTGAATTATGTTACCCAGCTGCCTAAAACTGGATGGAATTTAATCCAGAAGTCCTTGGTACCAACAGTCCTCTGTTGTGAACAGGCAGCTGTAGAAATGGTCAAAAAGCATCTTCCATGTCAGCTTATCTCATAAACCACTACAAAGGGAAATTACTTATTATATACTATTTATTTAGTTCTGCTACATGTGTCCATAACCTCTAGAGCCATCTTTGAATGCTACCCTGATTCTTTCTAATTTTTGTGGGGAAGGGTAGAAAGAAAAATTAGTTTGTTTGGGTTTTTTTATTTGATTATGCATTTTATCTTAGATGCCATTTTCTAATTAATATGCCTTGACCAGATGGTGTTACAGAGCTCTTTCTGTTATGAAAACTTAGGTCTTCAGAAGGCAATTTCTTGAGAACGGGTAGAATCCAAGTATGTGTTGTGATCTTTAGTGTGATAAAATATTACTTCATTTAACCAACCTTCATGGATGACATACAGAAGTAAAAGAAACTAGCTACAATTATCAAAGAAGAGAAAATGCTGGGGAACAGGGCTAAAATGTTTTTTCATACAAATGTCAAATACATACTTTATATGTAATTTTGATGGGTTTCAAATCTTAACAGCTTCTCCATTCTTCAGATCTTCTTGTTCTTTGCAAAAGAGCTTACAGCTGCAACCATTCTTCCTTGCAGCATTGATTACTTTACATGGACATAATTCTTAAATTGTCTGTATTCAAATAGGAGCACTATAACCCCATTCCTACTTTATTTTTTTTAATTATTCTATATTATGTCCAAGAGAACAGTTCATGAGAGCAATATGGTATTTTGACACTTGTTCATTTGTGTCTCATTTTCCCTTTTGAATTATGTGTTTTGTTAACGCATACACACATACATACAGAACATGCGTGCTGTTTTACGAGCTTCTTCTCCTAAATAATAATTGTAATCATGTATTTTTAGCTCTTTCAGGATACCAGTTATCCCTTCCTTACATAAAACTGTTTCCCATGTAGCTTTTTCCTTTTGCCATATTGGGTTCAAGCTATTTTGCTTGGTAGCTCAGGTGTCTATAAATAGATTTTCTTCTTGTCGTTTTGTTTTATTAGTTTTTTGGGGTTTGTTATTTGAGCAGAAATGTTCCATTCAGGTTTTTTGACAAAATCCAAAGCTCTTCAGTAAATCAGTGTGGTTACCAATATCCTAAATGTAACAGCATTTGTCTGTAGTTCCTTTGAGAAATCCATGTCTTTCCTTGCTAAACTCCTCACAGAAATAAACTTCCTAGACATAGTAGCCATGCACATGTGCTGTTTATTGTGAGGAATACCTCTTACCTCTTTCTAAAGGAGGAAATCTGACAAGTCTTGTAGGAGTTTGGTGTATATTCTGATTTGTTGATATAATTTTGAGAGGAGAAAGGTAACAGACATGTTAAGCAAAGCCTTATTTAGTAGCTCTTATTAAGGCAATATCCTCTTCATTAAAAAATAAGAATATATGCTCTTATACATTTTCTTGATTTAAACAATGTTTTCTTTAGCACTTGTGCTACATTTGCATCTCCTTCTGTTTTAGATAAGTCATTAATATTTTGTGCCAGTGGCACTCATTCTCTAGACCTTTAGTAACGGAAGGTTTATAACATCAGCAGTGTACCGATAAGGTCATCTGGTATTGGTATCTGCAAGTAAAACAGACTTTAGCACAGTGGTCTGACAGTACCTTTTGGTATGTGGACATGTATGTACTCATGAGCACTTCTCTAGCTGGGAATCACAAAGTCTTCTGCTAAGGTGTTTGGATAATAAGAACCATAAAAAGCCAAGTGTGGTTCAGGTGTGCTCTTTTGGTAAGGCTACAAACACAAAAGTATATTGCACCAGAAGCTGGAGGGAGTAAAGTATGTGTGTAAAATGCCAGTCAAAGGTAAAGAGCCTTGATCCATGACCACTTCACATTTGGAGACCAGCCTAGGGCTGTTACATGGGTGCCAGCAAAGATAGTGTAATTTCATAGCAGAGTGGGTCATGATTTTTCAGAATGCCTTTTTTTTTTCCCTTAGCCTTGTCAGAAGTGTTTAAATGGCAATTTGCACAGTGACAACTCTTGCTTCAAAGTATCACAAATTCTTCTAAATTAACCCATATGTTTATGGATTATATTTATGAAGTTGTATTTTATTGAAATTGCTGTGCTTTGAAATATGATATTAAAGAAAAGAAAGAATAATTGAGCTTGGAGGGCATCTCTGGTTGTCATCTTCCCTGCTGCTCAAGGAAGGGTCACCTAAATCAGCTTACCCAGGACTGTGTCCAGATGGATTTTGGAACTCTCCAAGGATGGAGACTCCACAATATCTGTGGACAACCTGTTTCATACAGAGGTACACTCACAGTGAAGTGGTTGCTAATGTTCAAATGGAACTTCCCTGTGTTTCAGTTTGTGTCTGTTGTCTCTGGTGCTCTCACTGGGCACCACTGAGAAGAGCCTCGGTCTATCCTCTTTGCAGCCTCCCTTGAGCTATTTGTGTACACTAAGAAAATACCCACAAGTCTTTTCTTCTTCCAGCTAAGCAATCCCACCTCTCTCAGCCTGCCCTCATATGATGGATGCTTCAGTCTCTTAATCATTTTTGTTGCACTCTGCTGGACCCCCTCCAGGAGTTCTACATCTCTTGTGTACTGGAAAGCCCAAAACTGGACAAAGCTCTGCAGATGTGGCTGAGTAGAGATAGAGGATTGGCCTCTGCGACCTGCTGGCGAAATTGTTGGTCTACTTTGTCCCAAGGGCATGTTTTGGCTTGTGTTAAGCTTGGTGTCCATATTAAGGTCCTTTTCTTCAAATCTGCTTTCCAGCTTTGAAAGAAATTAGAATTCTAAATATCTTTACCAAAGCTGAAAAAGTCAGTTTCTCTTATGGTTCAGTTTATAATCCCTCTTGCAGATTCAGGTTTCTTGATGGTAATGGTAGTAGCTGTATAGTACTAAAAAAAGAATTTGCAATTACAATACCATCACTTTATGCAACGTTTCTGAAATCACTTTTGTTTCTCAGTCCTATTTTAAAATAGAAATGGGCAAAATGCAGTACAAGTAGAAGAATGGCAATGTTTAATATTAATTTGGAGAGAGATGATTTGCATACTGTTGAAACTAGGTTAAAATATATGTAAAAGCAACAAGATGGTTGCTTCCCCACTCTCCCCAACATCTCTTCCCCTTTTTCTCTGGGAAGAGTATTTTGGCAGAAAATTCTAAGTACTCATTCTCTTTTCCTTGGCTAGTGGAATAAAGGACAAATGCAATAACATGTTATCTTTATGGTCTTGATATTAAATGTAAAAAATACCCCAAATTATCGAAGCAGTTTATTTTTTACCAAAAAAAAAAAAAAAGGTGATTAAATTACAATTGTGCTCCTTCCCCAGCCACCAAAAGCAGATTTATTGCTTAGTTGTTTAGCTGAAAGTCTCAGCCCGTCTTGGCCCATGATGTGCCTCCTGCACTTGCACAACAGTTTGGTCATCCAGCTTATGCTCATCCAGTTAAGACCCAAGAGCATTGCACTGTTACAAACACATATGTTTGTCATATCTTTCCTGTTCACTTATGGTTTATAAACATTTGATTTTGCCCCTAATGATTTCTTAGGCTGCTTAATTCACCCCACTTCAGATTTTGATTTTGGTATAAGAATAATCTTAATTTGATTATATTTTTAGAATGAAACTTCACACATCATATTTATTATGCTATCTTAAAATTGCTTTGTTTCAGGTTTACTGGGTATAACACTCAGACACATGCTATACTCCTCAGTAAGGCTTCACTGCAAGAGGAAAAAAACAGTGTAGATAGCCTTTTTTTTTTCCTCTTTCTCCTTTATTCCAATTTATAATTCCCTTTAATCATGTTAGAACACCGTACTCTTATCTCCTACCTGAGGCACTCACTTGTTAGAGAGATCTGTTTCCTTACTTATTTAAAAGTAAGACGATCCTTTATTAAAACAGTCTTACTGATCCTCAGTACTGACTTTAAGAAAGCAGCATCCTCCTCTGTCCAGAATACCATCTCCTTTAAACCTCGCTCTGCCTCAAGAATTTCCCATGGCTACGACCAAAACCAGGGAGTCTCAGAAAACGCTGGCTTCAGTACAGTAGCTGTGGACCTGCTGTTGCAATGCTGCCTTCATGCTCCATTTCACGCTCTTGTGGTAGCTCTGGTAAAAGGCTTTGTAAGAGCAATGCTCAACTGATCATCCTGTTTGTTTGGTTTTTCCTTTGTTCAGGTATTCCTGATAGAGCTGCCAAACATGCAAGAGTAGGTAAAAACCTTAGGCTGTGTTAGGAAAACACTAGAGCTTGTCTGCCCTTTTTCCCACTGCTAAAGTACACCAGCCATTTAACAATTTGTCCTAAAGTTCCCAAGAATAGATGGAGCTGTAATGCTTACAGATACAAGACTTCCAAGTGCTTTTGTAGTGCCAGTAGTGCGACAGGCAGATCCTGTTTTGTTTGCAAAGGATTTTGGAAATGGGAATCATTTATAGGTCCTGCTGCTGCATTCTGGTTAATTGCAAACCAGCTTGTGTTGCTAAAAACAGCTATTGTTACCAACTGTGAGTTCCATTCAAATATAAAAAAATTTTAAAAAACAACTACCAACAGAAACATAAAACTAAAAATCTCGTTTTAGACTTAGGCATTTTTACAAGTACAGAATTTGTCTAGTTAATCTGCAGGGTGGTTATATGGGAAAACTGGCTTGTTTCAATTTAAATGATGGTTCATTAATTATTACCTTTTAGGGAATTTTAGTTTTGCACTAATGCAGTGGATTTGATAGTGATTTCTAAAATATTTGAAAGGATAAATGTTTAAAGTATTCATTTGGAATATATGAAAAGCAAA
Organism: Taeniopygia guttata; assembly: GCF_048771995.1. NCBI lineage: Eukaryota > Metazoa > Chordata > Aves > Passeriformes > Estrildidae > Taeniopygia > Taeniopygia guttata. The sequence continues at coordinate 34,343,098 of NC_133030.1, read as the reverse complement.
TCACAAGATTGTTAACTAGACCAGACTAAGCATCTCACTGTAGGATAGTGGGGGAAACCCCAACACTGACAGAGAACTCTATTGAATGGAAGTAGCTTAAGCCTCTGTCTTTGCTTCTTATTAGCAATTCCTGGAAATAAAATGTATGTGGAGTGTGAACTTCCATTTTAAGAAAAAATAAATGTTGTAGATTTTTCTCATGTAGCCTAAGGGAAGTTCTCTAACTGAATTCTTGCTGCAGTTGGTTGATATACAAATAAAAGCTCTAATATTCAACCAAATAACCAAATTTATAGAGTGAAAAAATTAAAAGCTAAATTTGTGATTCACTTAAATTGAGAATAGCAGACAGTTTTTAGGCTTAACCAGTCCTTGCATCCTATTTCTTACTGGTTTACAGGAGAAGCCTAGTGTCCTCAGTTTCTGTCAGAAGAGGCTCTTCTGAGAGGAACGAGTTGAAAGTTGTGTATGAAGTGTACAACTACAGTCTGATCTTAGCTCTGAGTGAAACACAGTGATAGAGACCAGTGAATGAATGATTCAACTTTCAGTAATGTTATTCAGCATCGAGATGTAGCCAGTTGTATTTGCAGATATTACATTTTTGATAGATGCAAACCATGAAGGATTGGATTTTTCTTTATTGTATTTGTCTGCTGTGTTTGAGTACTTAATTAAAAGATGTTGATAAAGAAATGGTGTGCAACAATGACTGAACTGTCTTTTTAACTATGAGATTTAGAGAGAGGAGGGGGCTTTGCTCAGAGGCAGCAAATTAAATACATCTGCCTATAAGCTAAAAATTTATAGTCTTGTAAAATTTTCCATTTTTCAAACCGTTATGTACTTCAGCTTTACATGCTTGCAGCAAAATTCTTATATATGCGTGTGTTTGTGTGTATATATATGCACACACAAGTGAATCATATTTATGAATCATACATGTGTGTGAGAATGTAATATATTAATTATGCAAAAAAACCTACCTTTGTTATTTTGGGGATTTTCAGGGGGGTGTTGGAAATAAAGCAGTGATCTTTTAAAAGTGCAACAGCGTCATGAATAGTTTGATCTCAAATATAGAAGGAACAACTTTGATCTCTTCTAATATTTCTTCTTCAACCCTTAAATTTGACATCACTGGTGCTAAGTGGCATAAATACTTAAACCCTCAGGAACATGTTGCAAAAAGATAACACCTTATTTTAAGATGTTGAAATGTTCAATCATCAACTGCTATATTCTTCCAGTAAACTGTACTTGAAATGTACAGTCTTATAACATGTTTGGCAAACCGTGGGGTTTTCCAAATGATGTAGTGGCAAATTCATAACCAAATTAAAAGTTTTCATTTAATTTAAAAGAAAAAAAACTAAGAGCAGAGACAGAGGGAAATGACCAAAACCTCTTTTTCCAATACTCTGGACTGTGGCTTTTAAGTAATAACATGGTAATAATTTGTTTATTTTATAAAATCACTAAATGATGAAAAAATATGTTAGATTGTAAAATTAATTTTACACACAATGCAAATACAGGAGAGAAGTGGCAAGTAGACACTGCAAATATGGATTTTAAGTAGTTGTAACTGGTTCTGTTTTCAAACCCCACAGTGCATGTCCTGATCTACCCTTGCAAAGAACGAGTTGTATGCATGGGGAGAAGGGATGGATGAAGGGAAGCAGGGTGTCTGGCTAGAAGCCTGTTCCTGTTTAAATTTCAGTGACAGAAGGCCTGACCTCTTTCTGTTTTCTTGTTCTCTTTTCTGTGCAATTTCATGGTGGCTGACTGGCTTCATGATTAGTCTAAAATAAATCAGGAACTGGATTCGTATTCTCTTTTCAACCCTCTAGCTAGATCATTGAGTGTAAAGTTTTTTGAGGAATATTAGTTTTGATTTGGCAACTATGTTCTCTGGTTAAGCCTCTTTACAAAAGATCACAAGCTCTGAGAAGTCTTAATGAAGGCACAAAAATACAGGGGAGCATTTTTAGAGGGTGATTTTAAATTGTTTTCTTCTAGGTGATGTTTGTGGAAAGAAAGTGCTAATTATTGTGATCTTGATTGTGGGTTTGTTGGTTTTGTCTTGTTTTTTACTAGACTTAGGTTGTTTATGTTTATGGAAAACTAATTTCTTCTTTTGCTTCTCTTTCAGTAATAGTTATGCACGAGTGCGAGCTGTGGTGATGACCCGGGATGACTCAAGTGGTGGATGGTTACCACTTGGAGGGGGTGGACTAAGCTGTGTCACAGTCTTCAAAGTCATTCCCCAGGAAGAGAATAGCTGTGCTGATTTTCTTATCCATGGAGAACGACTCAGGGATAAAACGGTAACAATTTTTATCTATTTAACGATGATACTAAAACTATATGGGACATAGGTATTGACGCTTGCTTGTTACTGCCTATAGACTACAAAGTTAACTTAGCGTCTCAGTCTAATATGGCTGCTGAACTTCTCTATATCAATGTTTGTGTACCAAAAGAGGTAGTTATTTGCTTTTGATTCTGCTTTTTTAGACTCAAGCGCATTGATTTTTCTTTTTTTTGGGAACTCTTCATCCATTTGGAGAAAAATTTTGCTATTAATTTTTCTTCCAATTAAAGATTGGAGTTAAATCTTGTTTCTATACCAGTGATACTGCATTTAGGAGGAGTGTTGGAAATGAGAATTTTAACAAGAACATGAAACCAGGTGGAATTGCTCAGAAGTGATTTGGTTAGCTGTAGAATATGACAAAAAGAAGCCATTTTACATGCGAAAAACTTCGTATTGAAAGACAGCATGAAGCTGACAGGTCAAGAGTTGACCTGGTTTGATGAGTATGTAGACAGTATTAATTCATCAGCTACCTTACATAAAATACCAGTAATAAACATCTCTTAAGAGGCATCATGAAAATCAGCCTCATAAAAGGAAAACTGGTGCAGGATCTCAGCCATTTCTACATGCAGACCTAATGAAGACAAAATGGGCTTACTAAGGATTGCTTGGTTACTTTTATGGTAAGCAGATTTCTGAATGGGGCTCTGTTTTACTGCAAAAACAAAGATAAGTAGAGAAAGCACAAAAGCTGTCTTAATGACTTTTCTTTAGTAATTTATTCTTTTCTGCAAATGAACGTTGACTCCTCTGTAAGCTTAAATGATAGAATTACTTCTTATACTGTACTGCTGACCCTTCTTCAAGCACACCAGTTTCTACCCTGCTGAGTTTCCTCATTGTAGGAAGAAAGCATATAAATAGAAATTCTGCTGACTCAGTTGTTTCAGTGGGGCGTAGCGCTATTAGCAGAGTACCCTGTGTTCCCACACAGCTACGTGCACCTGCAGTTCCTTCCTCACTTTGCAGTAGTTCCCTTTAGAACTTTTTTTAGCCTTGTTGATGCTCTTTTTGAGAAGCTTAATTGCATTTAGAATTACTTGATAATTTTTTCTTAATACTTGGAATATTTACAGCTTGCCTTAAGAATAATAAAATGCTCCAAAGTAGAGACTGGTTTAATGTTTTGCCTGCATGCATATAAAAATGTCCGGTCATCAGTGTCCTGATCTGTTTGCAGTGTCCTTTCTCCCATTTCCTGTAGACAAGATTTGTTTTGTTTCCACTTCTGGTAGAAGGTTTTAAATGTTTCTCCTCTCTTCCTGTCTAAAATCAAGCTCATGTTAGCATGAATATGTTTTCCAAATGTTTATTGTCTTGAAGAGTTTGTTTTGGTTTTTTGTGTTTTGTGTGTGTCCTATCCTGTGTCCATCTATTTTCCTTGTACTTGCCCCCGAAATGTGACCTAACAAGATTATAATCTTGCTGTAGTTATGGGAAGTCAGCCCCTCAAAAATGCGAGATAAAAGGTGGAAGAAGTGCAGCTAGGATGAACATCTCTCCTGTGTATGTTAAATAAAGCTCAGGGAACAAACAAATATAGATTTAGGGTTTGAAGAAGAGCACTGGAGAACCAGTAATTAATTGATAACTGAATGAAAGTCACTGTATTCATGTATTTCTACAGACTTCAGATAATGCAATTATATAAGCAACAGCTAATGTGTAATGAATAACAACCGAGTTGTATAGAATTCAACAAGATCCCACTTGGCACAGAAGAAACAAGATCCTACACCAAGAAATGTGATGACAAAATTAGGTCATGACGCTTACTTAGAAGGGCAGAAGATAGCGGGCACTGAAAGAGAAATTCTGTTGGACACGTCACTGATTCTAAAACTGTTCTGATCATTATGCTTTCAATATGGTCAATGGTTTTACATTCGTTCTTAGGATATTCTTGTGGATTCACTGGTCAAGCTCAAATTTTATCCTTTTCTTTAATGAAGCCAAACAACTGGGGCTTTATTACAAATAGAAGTGACAGGTGACTATTATATTTCATAGTAATTATCTATTTTATTTTTTATTTTAAAGTAAAGTAAAAGTGGAAGCCACTGTATCTGCTGTTGGGTCAAGACCAAATATTTTGATTATCTTCAGATTTTGTGGAAGTATTATGCTGAATCTACTGTTTCTGTGCATCAACTTCCCTTTAGTCTTGTTTTAGAATGCCCTTGGTAAATCTCAATGCCTGAATAATCTTTCAAGTTGGTAGTATGCTGTTTAGTTGGTTGTTCTGCCATTGTATTTGAAAAGAATGTTGCAATTTTTTTTAAACTTCCTAAACAGCTTTCTAACAGATTCAGACTTTGAGTACATGTGTCTTCAGGAATGTTTAATTAATAATCTTCTGTAATATCTACAAGTCACTTGGACCATGGTTTCCAGTTCACTAACATTTTTGCAAAGTTCACACAGCTGTTTCTGAAAATACTTCTATGGATTAAAAGAGAAAGTAGTTTTTACAAATCAACTTCCCTACATTCTTTAAAGTCACATTACATGTTGCTAAAATACCTTTCTAATCAAGATTATGTCTTGATTTTCTCTGGCCAATAAGTCTCTTTTTTTGTGAACTGGCTTAGCTTCCAGAAAATGTACAGAAATTCCCTTATCCTGGAAACCTAGAGTGTGGAACTTGGGACACGTTTCTGTGACATGGGGAAGCATAGGTTTTGAAATATCTTAGTTTAGAAAGTAAATGGAGTTCAGATCTATAGTTTTTACCTAAGATAAATGGCAATCATAATGCCAGTATAACTGTCTAACCATTGTGTCAGTAGAAAGGTGAAATTCTCTCCAAACCAGCTTGAAATCCACAGGTGAGGTTTTGATGGAGGTATCTTCCAGATGCCTCTTAAATGGTTATACTGAAGAGGAATTAGCTTTAGTTGCTGCTTCTGACACAACACTGCAGTCCATTCCAGTGTGTCAGATCTTTTCGTGTATTTTATAGGCTATGCAGGCATTTAATTATAGCTATAGATCTCAGTCTGTAAGTCAGCTGTATAAATTAAATACTTTGGAATGAACATTAAAATATTGAAGATCCTTGTTGGAGAGGGCTTGTCTTGTTCCTTTTTAGACCTGAGAGGCAGGTTGCTGTCAGCCCTTCCATGAACCAGCTTCAGACTACATGTAGAACTTCCAAAACTTTTGTGCAGTACACAGCTGTACTTGTGGCATTCACAAAAAGCATCCTAGCTGTCTGAGAAGAAAATCAAAATGGTGGCTCCATGGAATTAATTTGAGAGAGAATGCTTCGTACTAGTTTGCTCAGGTTGTTTAGATTTCTGTTGGAATGTGAGGGTATTTCATGGAGGCTTTTCTCATAATTGCACATTTCCCCCTTTATTATAATCATCTTCCTAGGTCAGGCTCCAGCCAGTCTGCTTGGAACAATTGCACTCCCTCATAACCTGGTCAGGTCTGCTGTTCTCTCTTTCTGTGTTTACAGTTGCTCAATAGCTAAGCACATACTAGGTTCAAACTTACTGGTTTTTAGGATTTGGTGAATTTTACCTTCTTGAATGAAAAGTCTAATAGACTTCTCTGGTTTATTGTCTTCTCCAGACTTTAGCCATGCAAGTTTTTATCAAAGGAGAAAAAATATTACTAGTATCTTTTAGATCATGAATCAGGAGTAACAACGTTTAAAATCTTTCCTTTGAATAAGAACTAATTGTGTAAAGGAAGAGACAAAAAGCTAAAATTGAATAGAAATACCTTTCTCTTCTAAAATTCTGCTGTTTATAAATATTTACTTTTTAAATCGTCTTTAAAGTTTGAGGGGAAGTTGATTCTGATGGGCTGTAGTACAGCCCAGTACATGATCTTCTTTTTGAACTGAATGAAAAGTAGGCATAGAATAATTATATCATATGGTTACTGTGGCACTGTAGCATGAATATCCTCAGGTCGTACTGCTTGTTTCCAGGAGTAAAGCACAAAAGGCATTGAAAAACTATGTCCTTATATGTTTGTAGATTTGGGTTGGGAATGAGAAACAGTGGAGCTGTCTATCTTACATGTGCTCTTACAGGCTTTGAAAGTACAGGTAGAAACCAGTAAAACAGGATCCAGGATCTCAAAATGTTCAATTATTGGGTATGTTACCAAGAGAGAAAATTGTATCAATGCAAAAGTTTCTTGGTTTTTTTTTCTGAAATAAGCTCTAAATAATGATGTCATATCTTCAATATTCATTTTGTGTCTGTTTAAGAATATTTGGGTTTTAAGTGCTGAAGTAGAAAATTTCTGACTGTGGAGATTGATCTTGTCTACATAAGCCAAATAGATTTTATTGTCTTTAAAGATTTAGTTTTTGGAGATGAGGAAAAAAAGCATTAGGCAAAGAAGTATTTTTGAGTAGCAATGAATTCATTAGTGTTGCATTTAATAACATCTAGATATTAAAAGGAGCTTTTCATTAAATAACAGGATACATAGAGCATAAATAGGGCTCTGTATTTATGCTCTGAGAAGTTACATTTTGGTCATGTGGACCTGGTTTTCTTCTGTCTTGAGTCTGATGATTCTGCAACATTTTCCATTATGCAGATGTTTCATATTGGCATGGAAGACTTATATTTAAGTCTTCAAATTAAGAAAACCTTCAGAACAGTAACCCATAGGGTGTTTTTTAAAATGAAACTTAGTTAAGCTGTAGGCATTTTATTTACAATTTTTCAGACCTTTTCTGTACTTATCCCTGGAGGTCTTGGGGAAGGTCTGCCTAAAAGGTTTTGGGAGTGCATATTTTGGGTAACCATGTGGAAGAGTATATGACCTTCACCTATGATGTGGAGAGTTCTGAACCATAGTAAATTGCACTAAAAATAATTGGATTTTTGAAATATATCTGCATTGAAAAAGCTTGGTTTCCATTTCCAGACCTTGGAGAATATGTGTATGAGGATACTTCCTCCCCAGCCCCCATGATAGTTCACATGCTTGAGCGTAAGGTAGCCTTTGGCAAAATTAAGTTATACAGTTTAAAAATTTACTATTCTGGCAAAGCATAGGGGTGTTTCAGGGAGAGAAAAATGCTTCTAGGGATGGTTGGTATGTTTTTTTTATTTGATTTGGACTTTTTTGTATTTCTGAATGTATCAAATGCTGTTGAAGGGCTGGATGTTTATAAATTTATGTCCCGCTGCTAATTGAGACCTATAGTTTTTCAGTTTTCTCCCAGGTAGGGCAGGCATCAAGTCTTGCTTCTATAAATTCTTGTGTCTGATTAATACATACAATTTTGATGTAACATGTTTTTCCCTTTTCAACGCCCTTTCACTTATATCTTCTGTGTTAAGCAGTCTGTTTTCATACAAGTTTAGATGGGAAAAATCAGTGTCACCCCCTCAAAGGTGTTATTTCCTTGAATCAGGTTGAAAACAATTACAGTGTTGGGTGGGGTGTTAACTTGTTTTGTTAATCAAAGCTTGTTATATATAATACGTGAGGGTTGGAAGTGGGGTGAGTGTTGCTTTTTGGGCTGGAGGGAGTTGGTTTGGGGATTTTCTAGTTTGGTTTGTGTGTCTTTGAAAACCATAGCTTCTACTCAGTGAAGTTTTAATACAGTTTTTATCTCTAGTGGTAAAATTTTTACTGGGTATGAATTTTCAGAAGGAAGTAATCTGGATTAATCCCTTGGGCACCAGAAATTCATTGTGATGCTATAAAATCAGGCTTGTAGTACTTTTTGTTGATGTTTTGGATGACACTACGCACAAAATTGACTGTGAAAACAGTTGGTGTTAATATATTAGAGATTCCCCCTAAAGAGCACTCGACCTAGAAAAGGCGGTGGTGTGAGAAGCCTTCCTTTTTAACTGCTCTTTGAAAGAGGAAGCAAGTTTAAAATCATCCAGAGGAACAAACAACTATTTGATGCACCTTAGAACTGCAGAATAATCCTTTTTTTCTTCCTGCAACAACTTTTCCCACAGACCTACAGCAAACAGATTCATTTTTTGATGTTTTACCTACATATTGTTGACCATTTAGGGAGATATGAGTGGAGAAATAAAAAATTTTGTTAATGCTGAAGGAGTTTATATGAGCAGATAGAATATTATCCTTCTAGAGGCAGAGGTAAAAGGCAGTAACAGCAGAGAGGAGATGATTGCTGATGGGTTGTAGGGGGAATAAATAGTAAAGAGTAAGAGAAAAAACCCTATTTGCCTATGTAATAATTAGACAATCAAAGGAGAAGAGAAACACAGAGTATGTAAGAATAACCCAAATATAGATATATAGTTATATATTTTTTTAAGTTTGAGGGGTTTTCTCAGTTGTTTGTGCTTAAACTAATTTTACAATATCCTGTGAGGAGTTTTATATTTTTTCTTTTAAAAAGCCACATATGTAACAAAAAATAAAGAAATTCTAAAAGTGCATCAATGAAATCATAGGATTTTGAAATTCCTCATTCATCTCTCAGTCAGCGTAGGCCTTCATCAACAAATACCGATACAGAGACAATGTTGTCTTGCTGGGAGCTTTATTATACTATTATACTGCTATAGAAGCAGATCAATGCATCTCCCTCCATACTTTCTTGTTCACACTGGATTTTTTTTTTTAATCAATAAACACTCAGTGCAACAATGTTGCTTAAAATAAATTTTGCCAGTAAAGTAAATATACAAATACATTTTTGAAACCAGATTATTTAAAGGGGAAATGATAAGGCTTTCCAGTACCTGAAGGGTGCCTGCAAAGAAAGATGGGATTATTTAACAGAAGGATTATTTAACGAAGAATATAGTGACAAGACAGTGGGTGACAAGACAAGGCAGAATGACTCCAGATTTAAAGAGGGTGGATTTAGATTAGATACTAGGAAAAATTCTTAATTGAGAGGGTGATAAGGCACTGGAACAGGTGGCCCAGAAAAGTGGTGAATGCTCCATTCATGGAAGTGTTCAAGGCCATTTTGGATGGAGCTGTGAGCAACCTGGTCTAAGGTGTCCCTGCCTATGTCAGGGGGGTTGGAACTGAAACTTAAGATTTCTTTCAACCCAAACCATTTTGTGAAGACTGTGACTTTGCTTTAGTACTGAATGTACATGTATACCTCTAATGATTTTGTAGCCAAATAATTCTGGTAATTATTCACAGTTACTGCTTTTTTTATAGTTGAACATGAGCCACAAATGTGCAGGCAGTAATACGCTCATAAAGATTTTAGGGTTCATTAATTTCATTTTTTTTAACAATTCTCTTATATTGCTTTCACTTGTCTAGTAGCCTTTCTGAGAGAAATCTGAAAATCTGCCTGAAAGCAGCATGAAGTCAGTCTAGTGCTAAAAGATTTTGTAGATCTCAGTGATACAGTAAAATTTGATCTCACACATAATGCTTTTTGGGGGGGATGTGAGCTATTTCATTTGCTGAACATCTACTAAGTCTGTACTACTTGTTGCAGGTATGAGATACATTTATGGGTATGAGATTTTTGAGTAGGAAGGTTGACTCAGTAAACAATTATTGCCTTCAACCCATACCATTTATGAGCAACTGATAGGGAATAATTTGGCCATAATGGAAATGAAGTTAAAATTACATCCTTGTTGCAGGAGGGAGTTTAAAAAGAGACCTCTATGATGTATGTTTCAGGTAGTTCACAAAGACGACCTTTTGTTCTCAAATTTGATATATTGGTCATTGATAGCTTTTCCTTCCATTTTCTTTCTGAAAGGTGGTCTTGGAATGCACATTAAAGAAAGACCTTGTTTACAACAAAGTTACTCCTACTTTTTACCACTGGAAGATTGATGACAAGAAGTTTGGCCTCACATTTCAGAGTCCTGCTGATGCAAGAGCATTTGATAGAGGTATTCGGAGAGCAGTAGAGGATATTTCTCAAGGTACATATTTCAGGTGAAATGGTGGTGGAGTGGATGAATATGAGTGTTTACTAAAAAAGATGTCAAAGTGCTTTGTGTAATAGTATTTTGTTGACGGTATATAAGGATGTGGATTAAACTATAGCATAATGGGATTTTAGTAGTTTTTGAAATAGTATTTCTGGCATTTCTAAAGTGCCATTCATTCAAGTGTCTTAAATTGCTTCACGAACACCAATAAGGTAATTTTCTGAAACATCCCTATATAATAAAGTATTGCCTCTTTCTTTTAGACATGAAGAAATGGAGGAAGCTGGAGTGTAATATTTTCTCATTTGTATCTTAGAAGCTTTTTGCAGCTCCTGTGTTCTTGTAGGATAAGCTGGGAAGTTGAATGATTTCTGACCTATTGAGTTCTCTTTTTATCTGCCCATACTTTCAGTTAATAGTTTTATTTTTTACTAACAACTGAGTTAGTAGTAGTTCTGCATTCAGTGTGGTTATGAGAACAGGTTTTTTAAGAGCAGAAGAATTTACTCAGATAGCAATATGGCCAACTGGTTCCAGAGCTTCACTCAATTAATGGAAACCAGTGAGCAAACTGGAGGATATCATCAAGCCTAGATTCTGAGCTGAAAATATGATAAATGTATTGCTGGGTTGAGTCAGGGAGGGAAGAAAACTTGTGTCTATTGAATTGAAAGAACATGTCTTTCAGGCTTGTAGAAAGTAACTTTAAGGATTTTATGTGTGTTATTCTACTAATGAAGGGAGGAGCATGTTTCTGAAGGGAAATGCTTTTTGACATACTCTAAGACTGCTTTGGAATTTTGTTGGTATGATCCATATCCCTTCAAGACAAATATTTAGATAACATGAGAATAACTTTTTTTCGCTTATGGTCTCACACTTTCAATTGCTGTTGATTTATAGCAATTATATATAGTGTGCATTCATGCCAACCAAATGTGTCTGCCTTTAATTTTCAAAATGCTACATTAAAAGGAATCTATTCTTGCTTCTGACTGCTGATGACACTTTGAAAATGCTTTTATAAGGAAGGTGAGAACAAGAGAAAGGAGTATGGCTAGGAATGCTCAGTATAGAAAATGCAGTGTAGAAATGAATGATGCTTACTAAATCAACTTGAAATGGAATGATCTATAGGTTAAAACAGTAAACAAGAATATTTATATAATCATCACTGGGTATTGAGAGATGATGTGGATTACTGGAAGCAGTAAGTGGTAAATACAAAGAAAATAACCTTGTCTATTTTTTTCTTTATATAAAGGTTATCCACCCTCCCAAAATGATGTTGATGTGTCAGAAGACTGCTTTCAAGTGAGTAAATTTTTAAATTAATTGTGCATTTTTCTTTTACAAATGTACTGAACAGATTTTGCTCTCATTACTGAGAATAAGCAAAATAAGAGCAATAGCAAAATTCAATTTAATGAAATAAGTTCCACAAGAATTATCTAGAAGACTTATAATATTACATGTTCTAAAAAAAGTAGTTACTATTTAATACATAGGATCATTAAGTGTCCTGAGTTTGATTTTTAAGTTCAGAATGTCTGTTGAAGTTATATGTCCTCTTTGATATTATTGAAATAAGAAATATTCTCCTGGGAAGCAGAAAATAGAGGGATGAAGACTCTTTTTACTTGTACATCCTATTTGTTTCCTTAGATTTCGCTTTGCAGTGATAAAACTCTTCTAACATCAAATGGTTAGAGTTGAAAAGATGCTGAGGCAATGGTTGAGAGGATCCAATCCAAAGAAAGACAGATGCTCAGACAATTTTTAAAAACACACTGAAGATAAAGTAGTCACTTGTTGAGATTAGTTTTTATTGATCCTTATTCAATTTCTGTAGGTCATAATGGCTTAAGAGTTAAAAATTTATGTCCAACCATGCTTCAGAGTTACAGTGCTTTACTTGTATACCATACCATATACCATAAGTACTGTAACACTGATGTATAACACTGCCTGGTAATATCCAAGAATCATAGAACTAAAAAGCCAGTATAAAAAATATGTTATGGATATATATATACACACACAGAGTAAATAACTATATTATAAGTGAGTAAGTCCTATTTGTGTCTATGTATGCTTGTCATTTTTCTCTTCTTATTTATGGTTTTAGGGAAAACCATGTCTTCATTCACACGTATATTCAGTTTTCAGAGTGCAGAAATTTAAATTAATGTAAAGATGGTAAAGAACCAAGTTGACTCAGGGGTCTTGGTGACTATTCAGAAAACTGATAGTGTTGCTAAGTGATTTCTTCTGGGAAGGAGTCTTGTCACTTATGCAGTAATAAATCCTGTATCAGTATAAATGGATCCAGTGTAGAACTTCTAGAAACAAAATCAAGAAAATTAGCAGCTGACTTTGAAGATATGATAGGAGACTGAGAGTCAAGTATTTAGAAAGGATACTGCAATGCAGTGGCAGTACAGAAGTGTCCTGATACCTTTTTGTTTTGTGGTAAAAGAAATGTATTTCTTTGTGTTGGCTGTGTAGCCACCTGTTGTTCTTTATTTGCACTGCTGTTTTTTTTTTTTTTTAATGCACTTGAAAGTAAAATTGCTATGAATATTAGATATTTCAGATTTAAAAAAGAAATTCGATTTTGACAGGGTGAAGGAGATATGTGCCAAAGTTAATGCAGTCCTTAATCAGCTCTTAAAACACTTGCTTAAACATGCTTTGTTGCAAGGATTAATAATTGAACAGCTTCTATGGGCCTAATGAGATTAGAACAAACCAATTACCTCTGATTTTGCTGCCTAGTTATTACGTTTCTATATAAGGATGCCAAAATTGAGGAAAATATCTGAGATTCATTATGGTTACAAATTTGTTATTGGGAAAGTGGAGAAAAGTAAGTGTATGTACAACATCCATTCTATACATGTGAATATCAATACACCACCTATTTACATATGTAAATACAGGCTTACTTTATATTCCATTTTAAAAATAAATATATATATATTTTAAAATATCTGTAAATCAGATTTGATATATATAAATACTCCCATACTATATATATTTTACAGGTACAAACAATCTTGTGTGGTACAAACTGCTGGCCAAACTATATTTTACATTCTAGACAGGAAAACATACCTCATGACTTCATCACAATAGACATTGTTTAACTGTGGATAGATGTCCTGTTTTCTAAAAACAAAAAAGCCAGCCAATATCTCTTACCATATCTCTGCACACCAAAGTAAAATAAGTGATACTGATACTAGCATTTGTCAGAAGGAAGGAAAAAAAAAAAAACCAAATGCAGAGAAAACTGAGTCCACCTTGGTTTTAGCTATGTTTCATCTAAACTGGGTTTATGTATCAATAACAAAGCTGCAATTGCAGGCTTATGAATGTGAGTATAAAAAAGCTACACAATTTTAGTTACAGGCAGCAGGTCTAGTCTCCAGGAGTACCATTGAAATATCAAATAGTCCGCATTCTCTTTCAAATTATAAATTCCTTCCCCTTCCAAGATTGATACTCTGATAAGTGAAACTGGATACCCCAGGGTCTTTTTAGCTTGATGCCTATGACCATCATTATTTGAAGAGAATGTATTGAGTATTTGAAGAGTCATGTTGACTTGTCCCCCACTTTTTGCCAGTTCTATGTAGTTTAAAAGGCTTAATGATTTTTTGTTTGCCTGTTTATTTTATAAACTGTTTTCCAAAGTCTCCAGTATGTGTGTTTTGGAGTATATCTATGCAAGGGCATTTTGGAGTGTGGATAGAATATTAAAGAGTAGTTTTTCCTACACTGTTCTAGTAATCTTACACAGCAGGAGTCCTATATTCAGTGTACATTTGAATTACAAATATAGTATTTGGTTTGTACATAAATTTCATTAACAGTGGCTTGTTTTTGTTCTTTGTTTTTAATTTTTTAATGAAGATGACTAGGTGATGAAGAAAGCTAAATGTGTTTCATAAGTTATTTTACTGGCTGGTTATATTTGGTGCTACAGAGAGCAAATAAAATCATCCAAAGAAGATCAAAAATTATCATCTCAGTGTGAAATCTCAATGCTTCCTTGTAATAAGTATTATCAGATTTTATAGAACTAGTTAGTAGAAATAGTGATTGTCCAAAAGTTGTATGTGCATATCTTAAATGTAAATCCAAAAGTGGAACTCTTGTATTGTGCCTTCTAGGCTAGCAATTGGCTTGCTATGTTATACTTTGGTTCACTATATTTACATTTTGTAAATAAAATCTCCCCGATAAAGTGTTCTTTTCGCTCAAATGTATCATTTTAAGAAGGCATAGCTTCATTATAGTTTCTTTAGCCTATCTGTTGTTTACAAATAATGTTAAAATACTAGTATTAAAATAATATGATCAATTAAGGGATTTCATGGTTGCTTAAATTATTGCAATTATTTTTAGTTTTTAATTAACTTATTGGATGAAAATTGTTCATATCATCAAATAAGCGCTAGTATTACCAGATTCATTTCAAACAGAAATGCACGAATGAGTTAAGGCACTGACTTCCTATAATGGTAAATGGATCCTGGAAATGTATTATGCCTTACATGGAAATATACATTGGGAATTTCTTCTGCCAGGAAGTTTAGATGTTTTTGGTATAAAATCTTGCATTTTGAATGTAGGAGTAGCTTGGGTAAGTCAGTTTGCTTGTTTGTTAAAATACTGGCTCAGGTTATTTCCCCTACCAAATATAAACTTGGCTCAAACACTCACCTAGGTTAACTGAAAAAAACCGAAAATATTATTTTTTTTTCTTAGAAGTAAATGTAAATGAAATCTAGAGCTCATGCATTTAAAATTATTTTTGTGGGGGTTTTGGATCCTGGAATGCATAAGTTTTGCTTTTGTGAACTGAAAAATAAGAGTAGTTGAGCTTTAATTTTTTTCAGGTTTTGTTGGTTCAGCCATTTGGTGTTATTTATAGGCTACCAACACATTTTAGCAGTTTGCAGTAATAAGAATTGGATCACTTATTCTTTTGAGTTTCTTACTACTGGCAGAAGAAGACTGTAGACTGATAAATTGTAAGCAAAAAATAAAAAGTTTGGCTTGTTCTTTCAGAAGTAAGTACACCAGACTTTTTGTTAATAGTAAGGGGAAAAGGCCTGAAACTTACATGCATTTTAAGTGGTTTTGGTGCAGGCAGGGAAGACATTAATTGTTCATGTGCCGCTCTGTAAATACACTATTTTGTGGCCTCTGCATAGGGGCCTTCAATGACCACTCAATTTTTTTTGTCTCTAACAAAATGTTCACAGATGTTTTATTTTATAAAAATAACATGACTTTTAAGGAAATGTGAAATAATTTACCATTGACACACTATTGTTTTATGGATCAGACAATACTACATGGTAAAACACTAAATATTAGAAATATTCAGTGCAGTTTATAAATTGTTTAGGTCCAGTTCTTAGAACTAAAAGTAATACTAATTCATATTATCAGTTTCAAATACATCTATTTATATACTGTGCTAAAGCATTTTGGTTTATTAAGCATTTTTTGTTGGGAGTTGTATATAAAAACAGGAGCAATTTTTTTTTCCTTACCAGTGTTCCTAGCAGCCTCTTTATATGTTGTGTCCTCTATATATTCAGGTGGAAAAGCCTTTGAAAAAAGAGACATGTCAAATGTCTTATTTTTTAGTTTAAACTGTATGAAATATTCAGAGTAATCTAGGTAATATTTCCGCCTATGTCAGAAACACATACCTGAAAATAATAGAGTTTCTTTGCCAAATATATTGCTCCATCAGTCTCAGAAATAGCCAAAGCAGAAGGAAGTCATTCACATGTTTTTGAAACCTGTATAATTTATTCAGAGTTGAAAAATTAAGGAAAAAGCATTTAAACGTTTCTTGTGTTGTTAGCATCAAACAGCAGATTTTCAGGCCTCATGGGAAGTAAATGCAAGAGCTGGGATGCAGCAGAAATGTGGTCTCTCATCCTCCTTCTGTGTAATCATTAAACTTACTTAGAGGAGAACATTTTTAACAATGTTTGCAGAACAATGTTGAATTCTCTCCCAGACTTAACTCTGGCAAACTGGAAGAAGTAAGGAGAGAAAATTTGAAGAACAAGAGAAGCTCAGTCTGGTTTTCATTTTCTCTACAGCTGTCATCTGGCTTTGAATTCTGCTGGAGAGCTACAGCTGGAGTCATTTTATTGCTTTACCCAGCATCCTTTTGCTTGTGCGCACAGAAATGTTTTAGTAGTCTTGGAAAAAAATTCGGAGTATCTCTTAGCAACCATAGGACAGTAATTATTATACCAGCAGCTGGGAGCAAACCAGATTTCCGTTGTGCATTAAAAACTGGCGTAGGTTACTTTACAGATGATACTGAATAACCTGTGCCAGTACTGTACTTTACAGGCTGTGGTTAAAGAATATTGAATGTGGGCGGTGTAATTGCTTTGGACAGTAGAAAAGGAGAATGTGTGCATCTGTGTTAGTGTGTGATACTCTGTATATTTGTTCTGTATATGTTCTTGTGGAAAACTTTATATGTTTGCTTCTTACTTAAATGCATTTTCAACACAATACCACTTTTGTTTTTAGGGCTTCCTATTTCAGATTGTCTGTGTTTCCATTATAAATGTGGGTTTTCAGATGTTTATGACCTTCTAATAAAACATCACATTGTAGCAGGAAGTTGTCCAAGGAAAAGGTTTTTGGATGCTAATAAGAGTAGTTTGACTGTACCAAAACTGCAGTTTAATTAAAAGCAGAGTTCAGCATGTTCATCTGGCATTTCTGTAATTCAACATAGTGAATATTTATTGGCTAAAGGACTGACATGATTGCTTTTAATTTTAATACCAGAAGTTAGTCTGTGTCCACTTACCTGTAGTGTATAGGATGGTAAGCTGAGCATTGTGCTTTCAGAAATGTTGTCTGGCGAGTTCTTGCCTTACAAAGGTCACATGCTTTTCTCTGTCTGCTGCCACCCTGAAATTTGTCCTTGAAGTCAATTAGTTTGAATTGTGGTATCTGTGTTGGAATTTTCTAAAAACATTATTTGATAATTGCTGTGTATAGGGCACCAAGGTTTGCTTTAAGATTAAGGTTTGTGTTTTGTGCATCATCTGGCAATGCTAGTTAGCACAGTAAGAGGTGATCTGTGCCTGTGTCCTTCATTAGTTGGAGCCCTCCTTGACTGCCAAGGGGAGCACTCTGTTTGCCTGTGTGTGCATGTGCCTATGTCCTTTTTGCTCTATAGTGTAGATAGTTTATTGTTAAAAAAGAAAGGTGCAAATCACCTGCAGGGACAGGAAATAATGCAGGCTGCTGCAAATCTCACCCAGGGATGAAAACTGGCTTGTGGGTAGTATGTGTTTGTATCCTGGGAAGGAAGGAGTAGAAGTTTTTGCAGCTTGCTCCCTTCTCCCTAGACCACTCAAATTTATACTAGCCAGGGGAAGGGGAAAAGGGATGCTTATCACTGTGGTTTCTGTAAAATGGCTTCTAGCTGTTTGCTTAAATGCTTGTAGTTATTTTAAGAATTGCTCAGACCAAAAATGGTTGTAGGCATTTCTTCCTCATTTTGAATACAGCTCTTCTGTAGTTTGAGCCACTGTTTTGTGGCTTGTTATGTCATTGGGCAATGTATCTGCAGGAGTACCCCTTGCCATGAAGATGTTTGCTATTCCGCTAATATTTTATGCTTTTTGCTCTTAAAATAAGTATACATATATGATGTCTAATTGGTTTTAGTAATTCCAATATTTCTTTTATACTCATTTCCCAACAATGTTTGACCAGAAATTTAATTTTCACAATAACAGGGTCAATTACTTTGTGGTGGTGTCATGCTCAAGGATCTGCCAGTAGTACTTCTTTTTGGTGTTTTGCCTGTCTTCAGAATATTTCAGGGGAAGTTTATCCTGATTGAGTGAACTTTTGTCTTTCTTGGGGTGCATGCTCTCTAGTATTAATTACACTGATCATGAATTAATTACTAAATTTAATGTTTTAATGTTTTAAATTTAATGCTTACCCACATGGTACTTCTGAAACAATATTTATAAATTTAGTGATGTGATTATTTTCTTTCTCCTACAAAATCAGCTACAGACCAGCTACTTCAAACTATCTAGATCTCTTAGAACTTGATACTTTTATGTATGTGAGGTACTAATGTAATCCTAGAATAAGTTCCTTAAGTACTTTGATAAGTGAAAACAAATGATTCTGAGTTAATATTTAACTTGCCAAAACTTTAGGCTTGCCTCTGCCTTAGTATTTCTCTGTAGTATTTTTATTATTTTCCTCTAAATGTTTTCTTGATACATACAAATCCTTTTAATAAAGGTGAAACATTCTCATTGCTGGAAGCTGGATGATGCCAGAATTTTCTCAGTGCTATCCATGATGACAGCCAGTTAACTTTACAGCATCCCTCAATGCAAACAAAACATACAGTACATTTTTGGCAGCTCAGTGGAATTTGTATCAAAATGCTCTGCTGTATCCTAAGTATGTCCCAGTCAGTCAAGCTTAAAGAATGAGAACTGTTCATTTTTCAATTCATTTCAAAAAACGGATCATCTTACAAGCCAGTATTCCACCCAAACATACTTCCTCTTCCTTCTTCTGGATGGCACAGGTCCTGCAGCTACCTCATCATGCATTGCTTTGTAGTCTCACTTTTGTATCAAATTGCCTGATGCAACTTTAATTGCAAAATGACAGTAATTTGTGTTTAATGCACACTTGCTGCAATTAAATATTTTAATTGGGTCAGTATAGGTTAATTTTTTTTTTCTTACAGCTGATTTTGCTTTTAATTTATTAAAAGATCTGACTAGCTTTTGTCTTGTTAAATAGTCTCAGAATTTTTTTTTTTCTCCAACTGTATTTTTGTAAATACTGGCAGCTCATGGGTAGTTAGAGAAAACACCATCTCAGAGACAGGTTAATTTCCTTTAAAAAGTCTGATTTTGGAACTGTATTTCAAAGGCATGTATCTCTAGTGCCCAAGTTGTGTACTGTCTGCAGAGAAAAGTCTGTATTTACCAAGACTGATTCAAAATAAAGAAAATACTTGCCTACTCCTAAATGCTTTAAAAAATTTTGCATTTAAGAATACTGGTGTGTACTTCTAACACATTATGTGGAACATTAACACATTTATGTATGAACTTGTTTGGTTTGGTGTTGTTTTTATACAAATGCAAAATCACTTCAAGGAAGTTCTTATGTGTTCTAGACTGCTCAAGAAAATACATCAGGTTCACTAATGAAAGATCACCTTTTTCAACACGAAACTGTAGTAACCAGTGAAACTTACAACAGTGCAAATTTAAGGCCTTCAACATTTGAGGATTTCAACACCAGGAGAGCCTGTTTTCCTAGCCAACCTAACCAGGTAAGAATACCAATAAAAGAAGCAATCCGTACTTTGCTTGCTCTATTAATGGCACAGTGTGTAGTTCCTGACAATAAATCACTGTATTCCAAGTCCATGTACTTTTCAACTTCTTGAAATGTTCAATATAAACTTTGCAGCTGAAATATTGTAGCATTATTATGGCAGAGGCAAAGCTTTGTGAAGGTATTTACCTATCATTGTAGTGCACCAGACTACATGAACAAATATTTAATTTCTTTGAAATTTGTTTTTGTATTGCGGATTTCAGTATCTGCAGCCTTAAAAAGCTGTTTTTTTTATTTATTCCAGAAAATGCTAATTGGACATTAGCTCAATATTAATTATATGTATATTAATACTATTTTCCATAGAAATATTGAAAAATATCTTTAAAGTTGATGTCTTGGATGCATTGTACAGTAGGGCACTTCTGCTAAATATTTTATTGAAATATTGCTTATGCTTTCTAAATGCCTATTTAAACTAAAGTACTCCGTTTTGGTACAGAAAGGAAAAAATATATATCAGTTACATATGAAAAGTACTCAGCCATTGGTACAGCTATATAGCACTATACATTTTTCTTTTTTTCTAGAGCTAAAAGAAGTGACAGTTTTTGTAGACTGTAGAAGTAATCTTAGGAAGTTGGATTACAACTAATTTGAGGGTTTTATGTCTAGAACCAAAAACAAGGGAAGCTTTTAGAATATGTTGAATAGCAGATGTCAAAGCAGAATGCAAGTTCAAGTAGTTCTGAAGACTTACCAAAAAAAATTCTGCTGCTTGTAATAAAGCTTTTTAGTACCTTCAGTTATTTTTGCAGAGAAAAATAGGATTGTACTTAAGTCTTATATCAGATACTCTTAATCTGCTTTATTGGGCAAAAGAAGCAAGCAGTGCTGTCTGGATGACTAAGAAGCTTGAAATTATTTTTTTTTTATCTTTAATAATTGATCTACTCCAATTATCTTTTTGTATAAGTCACCTCATATTTTTGTTTCTGTTAAGATACATATTTTTCCCTCTTCCGATTTATTTGCGAAGAGAATTGTAAATATTTTTAAGAATAGAATGGATTGGTGATTAGGTTATTGCAGCTAAAATTTAATGACTGCAGTAATCAGTGATGTATATCCTGTTAGTCTTCTTTGCATTGTAAAGAAAACTGCAGTAGCTTGAAATGCCTGTATGTTTTAAAAGCATGTATAAAATCGACTACTGAGAAAGTGATAATTTAGGTTGTGTAAAACTGATTAGTCTGTGTCTGTCTGATAAAAATTTCAAATGACAATGTTAGAATTGTGTTCTTGAAAAGTGAAGTTATAGGGGATTCCATGAAAATTTAAGTAGATATTCTTTAAAATATTCTTCTCATATTGTAGCACCACCTGCAAGCAACAAACACTATCAGTTTTTTGCATGGTCTTGTGGTACACACATTTAGGATATAGGGAGGTCACCAAAACTTCACATTCTATATGTGCACACACTGCATTGGCTCTGCTAAACTCCATGCATGTGACCAGGTGGCACTGCAGATCTTGAGCTAGTTACTGGGTTTATTTCAATTCTATGTAAATTAGTTTGAACACTCTTAGTTAAGAGTATGTTCATAAGTCGAATAACTCAAGAAGTACATGCTCCAACTAAAGAAATTATTAATCACAATTCAGATTTTACATGTAATATTTGGACTGTTAGTAAAAAAATACTCAAGTCCTTCAGCTTTCCAGCTTCTGATACATGGAAGTGTGTTAAAATTAGTACTTTGCAATGATGTAGGCAGTTGTTGGTGTCTTCAGACTGAAAAGTTGCAAGATGAGCAAAATCAGGTGTAATTCTTCGAGGAGAAGCAGCAAAGGCTGCTATACCAAGGAAGTGACTGTGCCTTGTTTAAAGGTGCACCCCTTCAAGTAAGGTGCGATACTTGTGGGTTCAGTTGCATCAACAGAAATTTTTCTGTCTTATTTCCAGTTGGCTAAGCGTGTTCAGAATCAGATTTGCTGTGGAATTTTAGTTTGCTGTAACACTCTTCCTTCCTTCCTGCTTTAGCTTCACATAGATGACATTTGTACTGAGTTTTAGTTTTGACTATTTAGAGGACTGAGTGCATTATTCTCGTTAAATTTTGCTGCTATTTTTACCTGTGTGGATTTGGGTTGTGAATTGTTCATAAGTTTTCACGTACTTCATTCATTCACATAGGTTCCATTTAATACCCAATGAGTAAGCTCTTTCCAGCATTTCTTATTTTTCAGCATGTTCTGCTCAAAAAAATTTCTTAATATCAGTGCTTTAAAGAATGTAGTGGTGCCTTATTTGTAACATGCCAGTTAAGCATTTCTAGGTGTTGGACTCAAGACTTGAAAAAAAATAAATGAGTTCTGTGTACGTGGTGTGTTCTGCTCAAACAAATAAAAAGCCTTCAAAGGCTAAGGAGAGGTCAAATTCTACAGTTGTTACTATTTGTAGTGATCTTTAATGGGTGTTAGCTATCTGGGCAGTGGGAGTTTGAGGGTGCATTTTTGTATTGAGGTTTTAGGGTTTTTTTCCTTTTAAACAATGAGTTTTATTTATTGTCTTAAGTGCATGCATAATATTCTATGTGGACAGTGGGGTAAGGATTCTTTATGCCTGTAACATGGAATTCTAGTTACTTTTGTGGCTTTTTTTCTTAAATAAGTTTACGTTGTAAAGTGTTCAAATAAGCCCATTAGCCATAGTTAGTTATTTTTGCTAAACAATAGATTCTTCCTCTTATTTGCAGAATAGGGCTGAGAAGCAGTCTGCTTTTATAAGCAAAGGAGAAGCCTAACTGCTTGTATAGGAGCCTTCCTTGTATAGGGAAGAGCAGTAATGTTAGCTGAATAGGGTATAACCTTTCTTTTCCCTGTATACTTGAAACCTTGTGGAAGTTCAACTATGTGGCTTGGAGCCAAGAAAAAAAAAATGTTCTTGTTAGCATACTCCAGTTGAAAGTCCCAGGGCAAAGCATCTCTAATTACAGTTCTGTACTCATCACACAAGGATTGTTGAGCAGGGAAGTGATGGTTAGAGCAGGCTACAGATATTCTTACATAATCAGAAGATAGCATATTTTAAGAAGCTCTTCCTTCCTCTTTTCCAGCTGCCTTCCCTTTTCCCTTCTCTGTCTCCTACCCCAAAATCAGGACATGCAGACTTCAGCATAGTAGGAGTATAGATGCATGCAAAGTGACATAGAAGTGTTTTAACCTAAAACAGCATCTTCAGTAGTTTCACACACAGCAACAGATTAGGAACATGCAGTTCAGTTGTTGTACTTGACTATGGAATGGTGACACATTAATTCTCATTAACTTGAGTACTAATAAGATAAGCCCTCTCAAAGCAGCAATACTCATGCCAAAGATTATTCCCAAGTAATTCATGATTCTGGAAGAATTTGTAAGGGAGGGGAGAGGGGTATTTTGTAATTTCTGAGAGATGGTTTACAGGCTGTGCTCTAGACAGAGAAAAAGGCAGAATTTGACTTGAAGCCCACTCATAATCTGGCTCTGTTTATAATAGCCCTACAGGATAGGAAAATAATTGCCTGCCTGTAAGGTAGAAATACTGAAGCATAGTGAGACCCTTGCTTTTTTGCTGCACTGCCTGCTATTTCCAGGAGCTACTTTTATACACATGTGCTAAATTTTTATCCTGTCATTATTTGCACCTTTTCTTGCAAGTCACTTCTAATGTGATTTCAGTAATATTTACTGGCAATCCACTATCTTACATTTAGATATCTAAGGCCTGCAGATATTATCTAGAACACAGCCTTGATAGTAAGTTACCAGTATTGAGTACTCTTGTTATGAATTGGAGATACTTCGAAAACTTAGAGCAGGAATTAAGGAAAGCTTCTCCTGGAAAACACAATAGTGAATATAGCAGGGAGTTAGCCCTAAAGCAGCAGATCATCAAATGAAATCAGCACATAAGGCATAATAAATCTGTGGAATTAGTTTCCACTTTAAAATGTTGACACTCTAATTTTGAGCATAATTCACAGAGCAGCATCAAGTTTTATGCGGATACCAAAATACCCAAAACTCTTATGAGATACTAAAAAGTCAGGAAAGAATATGAAGCTTACAGACCTAATACCCTGCAAAAGATTCATTATTGTGGGGATGTTTGTAAATTTTAGTAGTGAGAAAATAATCTGAATTTTTTTATCCTCAGGCAGCAAAAGAAAAAAATACTGCTTTTTTAGTTTTCTAATCTAAGTTTTACATTGTACGTGGACATAAATTTGGGACTTCACCATAGTAAACTTCTCTTACTTTGCCATTTCAGGTCCCACTGAAGTCGATCAGACACGTTAGTTTTCAGGATGAAGATGAAATTGTCAGAATAAACCCTCGTGACATTTTGATACGTCGTTATGCAGACTACAGGCATCCTGACATGTGGAAGAATGACCTGGAGAGGGATGATGCGGACTCAAATATACAATTTTCTAAATCAGACAGTAAAAAATCTGACTATTTATACCCATGTGGAGATGGAACTAAGTTGAATTCCCTAAAAGACTCAAAGAGTTCTGTGGTATTTAAAACTCAACCTTCCTCATCAAAGTTTAAAAACTCAAAAAGAAGAAAAGAGGATGGTGAGCGTTCCCGCTGTATATACTGCCAGGAGAGGTTTAATCATGAAGATAATGGCAGAGGAAAATGTCAAGATGCGCCAGATCCTATTAAAAGATGTATCTACCAAGTTAGTTGCATGCTTTGCGCAGAGAGCATGCTGTATCACTGCATGTCAGACTCTGAAGGAGATTTCTCTGATCCTTGCTCGTGTGACACTAGTGATGACAAGTTCTGCTTACGCTGGTTAGCACTGGTGGCACTCTCGTTCATTGCTCCATGTATGTGCTGCTACCTCCCCTTGAGAGCATGCCATCACTGTGGTGAGGTGTGTGGGTGCTGTGGAGGAAAGCATAAAGCTGCGGGATGAATCAGTCTTGTGCCAAACAGAGCTGAAAAATCTTTGTTTCCAGGAAGCATCTAACTTGGATTTGTGGAAGCATTTTGGCAAGCTGAAGGGAATCTTCTTTCACGTAAGAGATGCTTGATGTGGAGGAAGCAACAAGACTTGTCAGACCTTGGCATTTTACAAGTGCTAGCCACGCCTAACTATTTCCTTTGAGTGCGTGGCGTTTGTTGCGAGTTGTGAAGGAGATTTTGCGAAGGAAAGCCTGTTCTTATTATTGGCTATACAATGAGTATATAAACTATGATTATACTAAAAGGGATTAACTTTTGCCACTTTGTACATTCATGGTTTAGGTGAAGGGGCTCTTTTAAAAGGATTAAAACTTATCTGAGGGGAAATTTTAACTAAAAGTGCACTAGTGACAGTTGATTTAAGATTAAGAAAAGTTAATACTCAGCAAATGAGAAATGAAACTGATTTTAAGTGCAACTAAATCACTTATTAATAGTTTTTTGGAAGCAACTTTATGTATAAATAACAAATGTTTATATTTAACTAAATGTGTAAGGTACGAATTATTACTTGTTAAACTTTCCTTCCCTCCGATATAGTAGGTATGGACCATATCTACTGTCACATTCCATGGTAGTATTTTGAATAGTTAATTTAGTTGCATTTTTATTCCAGATGGACAAGTTGATATTTTCAGTCCTGGTTCCCTTCAGCTACAGTTTGTGTTGAGTTGTATCCATGCATTCTGATAATCTAAAAACCTTTAAAATATTAATTATTCTAGTCTTGAGTGACCAATATTTTTTTTTGTTAAGCACAGATGTAATTGTCTAAAATGTTCTTGTTAGAACATAACATTTATTTTTATATATAAATTACTTTGATTTCAACATAATAGCAAAAAGGGCGTTGTTTCTGTTGTTCAACCAGCAAGTTGTTTTCTTTTGGGGTGTCCTCCAAAAATACTTTCTTGCATATTCAAATGTTCATTAAGCAAAAGGTACATTAAGGCAGTTGTAACAAATTGTCACCAGTGTTCTTGTTTATCCTTCTGTTAAACTAGGATCCTGTTCAGCTGTTTATCAAGTACTATGATTAAAACAAAAGATTAATAACAAAAGTGAAATTGTTTTCATTATTTTGAACCACAACTTTTTCTAATTTGAATGGGCAAGAACAAAAGTACTGTGTGTTTTGTTCAAAAAGAACAACAAAAGACTTAGCTTGAGAAATAAATTACAGCCCAGGCAAAACTGAGTGAACTTCTTAATTGGGGAAATTTGAAGGCAGGGCTGGGGAGGGAGGCTGGAGAGTGAGAGAGTGTGTGTATGTATGTGTATGAGTGGTGGTATATTGTGTATGGTATTTCTTATGGTTTTGTACTTGGTAAGTCTAACTTTCAGGTAAGAATTAATCAGTTAACCCACAGAGAATTTTTAAAAGCATTACATGTTGTGCTGTGTTATAAGAATTATTTACTTCTTATTAAAAACATGTAAAACACTAAAAACCGTCATAATTCATTAGCAAAGTGCCAGTTTGACATCTGGGCTGGAGTGGCTCAGATTGTCTTTAATATATCCCTGTTCTTAAACACAGAATCAAATAATTTTATTTTTAAAATGCATTACTTTTCTCACTTACTTCATTTCTTCAGTATATTTTGTGTAATTTTTTTCTGCATGTATCTGGCCCCTTAATTTTCCTTTGTAGCCCAGAAGTAAAATGAGCAAATGTATATAACTATCTGTGTGTAAAATACTTTTTAAAAGAAAACATTTATATTTATATTACAGCTTGACTTGACCACCTTGTGTACATAGATCATCTCAAAGTATTACTTCATATTGAAAAAGATGACAAATATCGTGGTAACTATAGAAGTTATGGAAGAGCTTCTAGTTTTGTATTAAGAGTTGATTGGATGGCTGAAGTTCAAGAATATGACACGGTAGCAGCAGTCTTGGGTTTTTACTGTTTATGTATTTGAAAGCTGCTACTCTGGTTGGTTTTCATGCTTCACACATTTTCAGCTAAACTTGGTTGCCTAGAATAGACTGTTAACTTTAAAAACAATTTTCATTTAAAAATGGTGATGTTTTTTTCTAGTGAATGAGAGGAAATTAATATTTCTAAGTGCTAGGTTCCTAATTCAAGGTGGAGAGGTATGAACAACCTAAGAAAAGAACTTGCTGGCTGTATAAGAAAATGCTATATAATCATATTGTATATATACTTCAGAAAGAAATTAGTTTTAGCAATTTCCTCTGAGCACTATAAAACATAGTTAAACTCCTCGTCCTGTACTGTATTTTATATGACACATATACTTTAATATTTTTATTAAATGTGTGCATTAATATTTTCATCTTGCATTTAACCACTTTGCTGCTAAAATGTTTTCACCTTTTGCTTTTCTCTTTGAAGATTTGTATCATCTAAAAATGGTTACTGAAGGGGCCTATGCTTGCTTTTTCCTGTTGTGCAGCAAGTGTCAGCCAGCTTGCCTGGTTTGAGAGACCAAAC
Source organism: Taeniopygia guttata (assembly GCF_048771995.1). Taxonomy (NCBI): domain Eukaryota; kingdom Metazoa; phylum Chordata; class Aves; order Passeriformes; family Estrildidae; genus Taeniopygia; species Taeniopygia guttata. The sequence goes on along the minus strand of NC_133030.1, from coordinate 34,315,938 downwards.
AAATGCAAAGATCCGAGGTTGCATAAGGATTGGTTTTAGTAGCATGCACATGTACTTTTTCTCTGGTGCTAGGGATTTTACCCACTGTTACATCTAGGAGATGAGCAGTGGAAGATATACATACAGCAAGCCCATTCCAGAACAGCTTGTTGAATCCATACATCTTCTGGTTTGGCAGCACATAACGCTCATTCTATCTCCTCTGAAATACTTTCTTGAGCATTTGGAAATAGAGAAGTTTCTTCCACAGTCCGTAATCCTTGCCCTTAACATCGGAGCTGTAGTTTGCCAGGCATGTAGTAGTAGAGCTTTGTGTTGCTTGGAGGGGACCCGAGCCTTTGGAAACCGGCACTGAATATTAAGTCCCTGGCTCGTTGAAAGCCTCGGTTAGTGAGAAAATTGTTTCCCCTTGAAGGTGGGGAAGTCCAGGGAGCGCGGCGCTCGGGCACCATCTACTGGGGGAAAGCTCTTGATGACATCGCAGCTAAGGGGCTATCCGTGCACGGCTTCAGGTACACGATTAGGGGATGCTTTAGCCATGAATTTACAGAATACTCATTTGCAATCTGACTGGGATACTTTAGCTGACCATGTCTCTTAAGTTTCATTATTAACACTGACGTAAAAATCCTTTAACCATATATTTTGTTAGGTTTAAAATTGTTGTGATGGCCTGTTAAAGGAGCATAAGAACCAGGAATGAAATGAAAATTCTTTTGATTGTGTCACTGGACTTTTAAGAAAGGGATTTTATTTTTTTTAATATTACTATTGCTTTATTTATTTCCCCTCCTAAAGTTCTTCCCACAGCAAACTGATGGAGTTTTGATGCTCATGCAGAGGAATTTGGCCTTTTGTGATACAAATCAAGTTGTGAGTATGCACAGGTAGGTGTGTGCTCTCACACATGAAACTCAGTAGGTGTGAAGGATACACCTACAGCTGTGTGCATGTTTAGAGCAGTCTCTAATGATTATCTACAATTATTATGGTAACTGTTTAGTAAACAGCATGATGTCATAAAACTCTTTGAGAGCTTATTGAAGGGATGTTTCAAACAGTCTTAACCAATGCAGTTTCCTCTAGAGAAGCAAATGTATTTTGAAGAATGCCTTAATTGTGCATGCTGGAATATAACATTCCCATTTTGAATGAGTTCTCCTCAGAATGATATGTTTGTGTGTACCTGGAGGATAATGTTGAACACTTACATAAATAATGCCCAGGTTTAAATTAGACTTTAAATCATTTCCGAGCTTATGGCACAATATGCATCTAGTACAGCTATACATTCATATTAGAAAAATGAAGAACAGGATCGCTGGCTGGCAACAAAAACAAGAACTTTTAAAAGATGCCTTATGGTACTATTAGTCCAGGAGATGGCTGGATAAAACTTGTTTAATTTGGTGCATTTAAAATATAGAGAGGGGTTGAGGGGGTTGTTGGGTTTTAATTTTGTTGGGTTTTTTCCTCTGAAAGTTTCCCTTAATTGCAAAAGTTGTGGTTCGTTAAAGAAATCAAAGCATTTGGTGAAAAAGCAGCCTTCATGTTAAAAGCTGTGGTGTAAGCTGTACATGGTTTTCCTTCTTTTGCTTGGTGCCATTTGCTTTTCACTCTAATGACCTCAAAGTGCCTCATGTGTATATTGTTTCCATTAATTCTCAACTGCTATTTGTGTCTACTAAATTATGTATAATTTAATTAACTCATCCCATAGGTGTTTGCGTAAAGAATATGAATATAGCTTGTTACTTTGAGTATATAATGTAAATATATCTTTAAGTTTGTAACTGGTTTGTTACATCATATCCTTATAAGTTGACAAAGTAGATAATAACCATAAAAACTGTTTCAATGTTTTTCCTGTAATTACCAGATTAAAACTATCTTGAAATGAAAAAGAATATGTTTTTCCATTCTGTGTTGGGATTGCTCAGAACAGTGCACATGAAATGAAATGTTGCGGCTCAAGAACAGAATAAAAAGAAGTAAATACATGTATTACCTTCAACCTCCAGCATCTTTCATTGTAGGAACCATTTTTACGAGTTGTTATAATGTTTTAAAGAAAAATGGGCTTATACCAGTTTGGTTTGTACACACAGCAGTACTTGTTGTTGACATCATGCTGAGGAGGTCAAGATTCCTTTACATAAAATAACATATATATATTGGAGTTCCCACTTTACCCACAACAACAGTGTGTATCTCTGAATATAATTCTAAGTTTTGTGTAAGTTACAGAATAAGATACACACCAGAAAAGGAAGGAAAGCTAATCAGTCCATGAAGAAAAATGAACAAGTAGAAATCTGTGAGACCATAATTTGAAAGTTCAGTGGTCAGGGTTTAGGATAGATTATTTTGAATTGTATTTGCCTCTAGGTTTTACAAATGTTTTCTTATTGGTTACAGCCAATAAAGTAATTCTCCCTGTTCATTTGATCAGTTGCTATCTTGAAGAATTTTTATTGTCAGGTGTAAATTTTACATGGACTATTAAGTGTAGATATTTGAACTTTTAATTGATGCTGTGAAAATGCACCTCTACCAGAGAAATTAAATAGGTAAATTAATTGAATGACAAAAAAGGTGAGGAGCTAGTAGAGAAAACCATAGAACTGTGTGAGAAACATGTATGAGAAAGCAGCTCAGCATTAAATATGATTTCATACAATTTAGAAACCTAGTGTTGCATCTCAGACAAATCTACCTTAATGTAATAATTAATACACAGTCTTCTGGGTTTGAACAAGAAAAAAGGATAGGTAAGGGGTTCTGGTTATTTTATTTTTGTTGTTGATTTCATTTTTCTCTTTTTTTTTCTTCTTGGTTTGGTTTTTGGAGGGGTTTGTGGTGGTGGGTTTTGTGGTGGTTTTATATTTCTTACTTTTTTTTTTTTCCTGTTTTTTGTTTTTTTTTCTTTACAGCTGAGTCAAACTCAGTTGCTGGAGTTCACAGAGCTGGTAGCCAGTTTCTAAAAAGAATTTACAAAAATATCCAAACTAATTTAGCAATTAATACTCAGCCTTTTGTACCACTGTTTCCTGAACCTTTTGGCTTACTGTTATGGATCACTATGGGATCCTGTGCCAGAACAGAAATACTTCAATCTGTAGTATTGTATCATCAATTCCATAATTTGAGAACACTGAGCTGTAATTTTTATGTTTGGAAATAGACATAACAAGTAAATGAATCACGATAAACAATAATCCACATTTTATACCTTTCATTTGGGATTGGACAGTGTGTGTACACACACAATGGGACCTGACTTATTTGGACTTTGAGTAATATGTACTGTGAATCACTAACAATGTTTGGTTTTATCTAGAAGAAAAAGGAAAGAGATAAGTCAGTTCTTCAAGAAACTTGTATCTCTAGATATCCATGCCCTGAATTGAGGGGTTTGGGAATATTTGAGAATATAATGTCTTTGACAGAATAAGCTTCTCATATTAATTGTGATTTCAGCTGAGTGGTGGTTTGGCAGACTCCAAGCACATCTCGGTATCCACCAAATTAAATACAATGTTTTTAGCAATATGCAATTATCTGTATCAGTTCAAGGTAATGCACAGGAACAATTACTTCATGTTTAGCATTTGCTGCTATTTTATTTTTTAAACCACCAACTAAAACGTCTTCTGCATTCTGATTTTGAGTAATATGAATTAGGGTAAGTAAGCTGACCAAATAATAGCTGTTTGAAAGAGAACACACCCTTCTCAATGCAGACCCAGTACTGATCAATCAAATCTGTTTCTGTGGTCAGTGCTGAAAGTAGCTATAAGAAAGCCTGTTAAGATGATTAAATTTACTGTTGCATGTAAAACTGGCTTTGAGTTATGGGCTAATATTCCTTACTCCAAAATTGCAACCTGCCAAACCATTCCTGTGTGGGCTCTCTCCTTCCAGTACTACATTTGTAGGATACAAATCTTTTACACCTGACACCTCCTAGCTCTTTGTGTAAGTAACTTACCATTTTGTATCCCATGTAAACAGCAAGTGGTGTAGCGAACTATTTCTTTCAAACTGAAAATATGAAAATATTGTTTCTGAAGGAGAAAGGGGTCATGCAAATATATTGCTGCTGTCAGCAGTTATCAGTGCCCTTTGCTGGAGCTGGCTTAGGTGCTTTTCTGTTGCTTATATTGCCTGTGAGGGAAGTGTTACAGTGACTTGACCTTTCCTGTCTTTTCTCCATAACTTGTTCCCTTTTTCTTTCAGTGTGTTCTGAAGTTGTCTTCAGCTTTCTCTGCCAGTATATAGAATTTTTATAATTTGTGTGTGCATCTGATGATGATAGCTGCTAATTACTAAATGCCCATTATAAATAGTATTTATAAGTTGTATTGCAAGCCTCAAAAGAGTTTGAAATACTGCATTGCTCTTGAATATAATAATGCTGAGAAGTTGTCTCCATTAGGTGAGCATTCAGAGTGACCAATCCAAAGAACTGTTTTCCAAGTTTGATATGGTTTAACCTAAGTTTTCTTTTGTCTCTTACCTATTTGCATTTACGTGTTTACAAGATGGGCTAAGGGCTGGATTCTGCAAAACATTGGGAGACTCTTTTCAAGGGGAGAAGAAAAACTAAAACACTGAAGTGCTAAACAACTGTTGGTTTGCTCTCTTGCCCTAACAATCACATTGGTAATAGAATTAAATAATTTTAACAGTTGTTGGAACTATGTTGAAACCAACAAGGTGGAACAAATTCATTTGGGAAGGTTGTCACTGTTGGCCTTCAAGAGTACAAGAGACACTTGAGTCACCAGCTGTGCAGGATCCACTGTTCTTGTTTTTCTTGACTCTACAGCTAAGTGTTAAAAATGCTGCTTATAAAGGAGAGAACTCTTTTTCTTTCAGGGCTACTTCTCTCACGAGAATGGTGAATGACTTTTCCTGCTTCCTTGGGCTTAGAGGTCTTCTGTTAGTTCTTGGAAGCCTGGAAATTGGTGGAGGCGTAAGAAGTGAGAATGGTGATCCCTGCAGGGCGAAGAAGTACACTGTGGGACAGAGGTTAAATTACCTCTGTGGAATCATGGGATTAGAGAGGGGGAGAAGAAGATCATAATCTGGGTCCTGCTCACAAAATTAATCTCTTCAGGATGTGTTGACAAGTGATGCAGCATTCACAAGAAATTTTGAACATTCTGAATACAGCTATGTAGTTTCTGACTTCCCCAGCACCTCTGAGCCTTTTTGTGTATCTGAATTAATAAGTAAAGTCTGATACAGTCAAGGTCCTGGCTCTTCCATAACAGAAGGTGTTTCAGAAATCTGCCAAGTTCTAGTCCAGAACACTCCTCTTTGTACATGATGCATGTCTTATGCAGATGAATAGACTGGTATTGAAGGCTGACTGCTGTCCAGACATTTCAATTAACAATGCTGTTCTAAATAGCGGTGCTATCCAGACTTCTGATTAACTCTAGTTTGTGGCAGACTTGCACAGATATCTCTGAGTTAGCTACATTAGTAAACTTATATTTCTAAAGTCATAGTTCTGAAGACTTTAGTGCATTTGGAGCTCATTGATCAAAGAAGTGATGAGTCTCCATTCTCTGAGACATTCAGAATTCACCGAGGCAGATCCCTGACTAATCTGCTCAAGCTGACCCTGCTTTGGGCATTTGAGGTTGGACTAGGTGATCTCCAAAATTCACTTACTGCATCAGCAATTCTGTGTTTTTTCAAGAAAATTACGAATTTTGAAGAAGCAAGATAGTTTCAGAATAAGTGATGTGATTTTGTGCCTGCTAAATCTGATCTCAAATTTTGAGGCAAATCCTACCATAAATGCTTGATTATTTCAAGTTACGATCAAAGAATTGTCATTTTAGTCATGTCATCATTATAACTCAATGTTTTTAATTGTCAGAATTATTAAAATATGAATATATTTAATGAACAGAGGCTTTTCAATATAAATAATAGGTATTAGCATGGTATTGAGGTGAGGGGGAAAGCTAAGTGTTAGTAAGCTTAAAAATATTCACAGGTGTTTGCATAAATACTGAACAGCTGCTTCACATGCTCTTTTGGCACAAAAATGTTTTCACAGAGTTGCTAACTTCAAAACACTTTAGTTTAAAAAAAAAAATCAGGACCTCCAAACCTTTTCCAGATTACTGATCTATCTTAGGAGCATCTCTGAAGCCTGGCTGGAATCTGGGGCCTGGGCCAAGCTAGGTAAAAATGCCTGTGCACAGTATATTTAGAAGGCACACACATCTGCTCAGGCTGAAGCATCAGCAGCGGGGTGACACTGGACGTGGGTGAGTACAGGCAGAGCTGGCAGCTAGTCAGTGAATCTGGGACCCTGTTTCTACTACAAAATTTAAACTGATCTTAGTAGCCAGAGCCAGAGGATGGGTGGGGACTTAAAAAGACTGAGTCATTCCATTTCATGCCACTACTAAAAAATCGAAGTAATGCACACAAGTAAGTAAGTAAAGCATACAAATATTCATCCCGGTTTTAGTCAGACATTTTTCTCAAGTGGTTACTAGAATAGATGTTAACTATGTAATTGCCAGTTCGCATTTCTTAGTCCTGTTTCTCTTTTATGAAGTTTAGAAAAATGAAATATTCTAAACACTTTGTCCCTTTTTGTGTTTCTGGAAAATTCAAAAGTACCTGAACTGCATTGTTTGGTTGTTGGGTGTCCTGTTGCCAATGGATTCCTGCTAGTTTACCTCCAGCCAGCAGTGAGGTGGTAAGTCTGGCTCATCAGCTTACTCAATAACATGCTGATCATGACTCAAGTCCTTCCTGCACTATCCTTGATGACTTCATGCTCACTGTAGCTTTTCTCTCCATTAATCTACCAGTGTCTCCAAAAATGCTCAATTATTGCCTAAGGTTTCTCTTTCCCTTAGTCCAGTCACATCTTTGCTTTCCCCTCAGTCCTCATTTGTTCAGCCTGATACATCTGAACAGGCTCACATTCTCGAGTGTGGTGACAGTTCTCACTACTGAGAGTATTTTCCTCCAATGTTTATTAATTCTAAGTATAATTTCTTGGTAAATGCTGCTGTGAATGTGGATTTCTTGGTAAATGTGCTTTACAGTAGTGTAAGGAAAGTAGAACGATTTTGCCCCATGATCAAATGAAAAATCCCCTACTCCTCCCATAAGGTGGGAGGTAAGCTAAGGGAGGGTGGGAGTGGTTATGTTTGTTGTACTTTTCCATGCTATCACTCCTCAACCTTGCAGTAATATACCTTTGGCACCAGAGTTAGGAGTGTAAGGTACCAGAGCTGTAAGACTCACTTTGACGTCACACCCTGAATGCGTGGCCCAGATGTATCTACTGAAACTCCTTCACTGCAGCAGTTTGCTCCATTCCCTCTGAATTTCTTTAACATAAAACATTTACATTTAGAGGGAAAAGTAGGGTGAGAACATTAGCAGATCTGTATTGTAACAGTTTGTTAGGACAGTTGCTAATTACTTGGAGTAATTTAGAAAATGCTCAACCCATTGACTTCTAGATTTTCTAGATGATATGGAATAGTTTCTTCCAAACTAACCTTTACAATGTGCTTTGCCCAGTGCAGGTATTCCCAATTGGCTATACATCTGCCGAAGTATAAGACAGAAGTTACCTTTTACCATACCTTTGGGGACAGGCTTCAGTTACATCTGGAGTGCAAAGCTGCCTGCACTGGGAAAGCTTATTTCAAGTCTTTGCTCCCTTGAATTAGACATTTTTTCACTCTTTTCCTGAGGGCTTGCACTTGGGAATCTACTTTTAATCTCCTGAGGAAGATATAGAAGCCTTCCTCTTCATAAAGCAGGCAATAATAAGGTTATACAGTGGAGTCTTTTTGTAGACATGGACAGAACACCACCTGGGCTTGCTCCTTGATTGGTAAGTAGCATGTACTAACTCAGTGATAGGTTGTGTTACTGTTGTTTATCCTCAAATGTAGGCTTCCTTATCAGGTTGTTGGCTAAAGAACTGTCCTTTGCAAGAAGACATCAAAGTGATACAGATTTGTAAATGAACAAACTAGTCCTGCTATGTGTGTGGACCTCTTCTGGGATTGTTTGCCTTCTAAAAATTTTGGGTAGGTGAAAAAATCTCACCTTGTGTAATGAATGATTGTACTGCGGAAAAGATCTTCAAGCATGCCCAGTCTAAAACTGTGTGTGTGGCAACTGGATGTAAGAACATTTAAATGGAACTGCTCCCACGTGTTGCAAAGGTCATTTAGGAAAGGCTGACATCATTAATGACTCATGTCTGCAAAAACACAGCAACTGACATACTATCACAACATCACTTGAGATGAAAATCTTGGCTGTCAAAGCATTTGGTGAACACACTGCCAGGACTTGGTGGAACTTTGACATCTGTGATGCAGCCCAAGAGGAATTTCAGGTTACATATTTACATGGATGGCACCTCATCAGTTGCAGTCGCCTTGCAATGGTCTTTTCTTCCCCATTTCCACTACATGATGCAGTAAATGCTTAACTATATCTCTGACTTTGAAGATCAATTCTACTTGCAGTACTCTCACCACCTATTGACATGCTTGGATAGTCACTTCACACAACTCCTGAAATGTGACCGGTAACAACACACTAATCGAATTTTCAGTGAGTTCTTTTCTTCCTTTTTTGGACAGTAAGTAACTTGTCAGTAACACATCTGCAACGACAGTTTTAAAGAAGATCTTGAAAGATTGTCAGTTCACTCTTACCTTCAGTTCTTAAAAAGTGGAGAAAGCTAGTAAAGGGGTAGGTATCAACAGGTGCAGCTTAGTGTCAGTAGGCATAGTCTAGCTATGTTATGCAGAGTTATTCAAAAGCCTGTCATGTCATCATGTCAATCAGCACAATACCTGAAAACTTACCTTTGTCTTTTGATACTGACTGTTAAATCACAGCTGACAGTAATTTGTGATGCCAAATCAGAACTGAAGCAAAGATCTTTCTCTAATGTGGTTTTTTTCTGTAGTATTCTCCAAGTCAATTATATGTTTGAATATAGGAACTTACAGTGATCATTGATTTCAGGCATTCAGGATATAAAATTGCTTAAAATCATAACTGGGCTCATACAATGTGGTGAATGCCAAGGATTGCTGAGTGCACAGTCTTGGTTTTATCCAAAAGCTTGTGCTTGCTGAAACCTTTTATGTCCATCCAGTACGTATGTCAGTGAGCAAGCAGCAGTTAATCAGTCAGCTAGATAACATGTAAACAATGTCTTACAGTGGTTTATTGACAGTCCTCTTCAGGTGAAATAACTCCAGATGAGTTATTGATGGCTGATGCTACATGTAATCTGTATAAATTCATTTCAATGTTTTCAAGCAGAAACTGACCAGAATGAGAAAGCTGAGCTGGGGTTTACCTTAGTAGCTTGGTGTTCAGCCTTGCTCAACCCCTGCATTAGTTCTGCTCATCTGTTTAATTCAAACACAGTCATTTCAGCTCTTCTACCAACATAAATATCACATGCAGCACTCTGCAGAGGCATGGCATGAAAAGTTTCTTTTCAGCTGAGCAGAGCTTAGTGAACCACAGCATTTCCCAAGGAATGGCAAATATACCCAACCTGATGTTGAAGCAAATTGTGGTATCTTAAGCAAAATCTCCATAGCCAGAAGATTCTGCTTCTCTTCCACCAGCAAATAAATCCTAGAAAAGTGTTTTGGGTTGTTTTGTGGTTTTTTCTCTCTTGTTCTCAGTCACTTGTTTGCTTACATACATTGTTCCCTGAGAAGCAAGTTTAGGTTTTTATGCTGCTTGCTGGCTGTAGCTTCAGAAGAGCACTAGCTTTGGGAACATTTGTAGAAGTGCCTCATCTGTATGCACTTCTGCTGCTGTAGAGTTCTTTTGACCGTGTCATGGACAGTTCTTTAGGAGATCTGTTATAAGCCTGAATCTTCAACAGCAAACATCAGGCATGAACATGATCAGTAGCACTTGTAGTCTTAGAGGTTCCTGTGCTGTGACTTGAAGCCTCCTGATGCTTTTTGTTAATCTGGCAGTGACAGAGTTGCACCTCATCTCATCACCATTCATCTCTATGATGAAATTGCAAACCTTGTGTTAAAACATACAAACCATGATAGTTTCTTTATAATCATCCCCCAGGAGCAAATAGAAAAAAAACTTGCCTGAAAAGCTACTCCTAAAAAATGTTTCAGGAAACCAAGAGCATAGAACAAGGTTTCCGTCAATATTATCACACATAATATCTTTAGTTGTCAGGTTAGAGGGCAATGTACCTTCAGCTTAAGGTCCCAGCAGGAGAAATTAATCTATTGCTTTTGAAATGCTAAAATGTGATTAGTTTGGCTCCCTGATATTATATTCTTCTTTTTACATCATCTTTGCTTCTTTTCTCAGAGTATCTATTATGACTCTACTCACCATTTAGTATTTTCATTGTGTAAATACATTAATAAGCACTACCTGCACAGCTTCAAATGCTGCAAGGCTAATCTAGCTTTCAACCACTCCCCTTACACATCCTGACAGGCCAGGTGGGAACCCATTACCTGCTTCCTATGCCATGAAACATCCCAAACTCCCAATCTTTAGAAGTTAATCTTAATCTTTAGAAGTTGGATTACAACCTGGAGAACAGCCCTGTACATGTGCAACCCTCCTGTGCGTTGGGTTCCAATGACCGTGTTGTGTTCTGGTTTTAGCTCACTTTCAGACTGTGGTTGTCCAAATTCCACTTTCCTTCTTTGTTTGGTCCAGTACCTCTATTCCAGCTGGTAGCAGGACTCTGAGTTTGTCACTGCTCAATGAATGAACCACATTGATAATGTTTTTGTAAGTTGCATGGAGAAACCCTGTTGTGCTTTTCCTCCCTTACTCCCTCTGCTGTAAGAACCTTGCATAAATTTTAGTGTCACTTAGTCACACATGAATAAGACTCTTTCAGTGCCAGGGAGAAAAAAGTCATTGAAAGGCCAGTTACGAAAAACTTTAATATCCCTTAATTCTAGTAGAAGCTGTATATATTCATTTTTAAACTAGATCAACCCTTTAGCTAGTAGAACTTAGGTGCTGTTATTGTGCCTTACATTTTGAGTAAAGCAAAACTGCATGGATTGCAATTTATGGAATGAGGAATGTCAACAGAGAAACATGATGAATATTTCAAAAATTGCTTTAACCCATAAGTGGTTAACATTAACATTTGTTTAGTGCTAATGAAGTTAAATTTATGTGGCACGTAATTTAGGAAATTGAGTAGGCAGAGAGCTGGTAGATGCCTTTTTAGTTAAAAAAAAAAGTTCATTTTCCCTTAAATGCTCACACATTTGTCATAGCAACCTTGAAGGTGGCCATAATGCTAAGCAAAATAAACAGTCCTAGCATAATGTTCACTGTAATAACATGTCTCATGAGTTAGTTCAGTACTCCTTTTTATTACCTTATTTTCATTGCTCATTCACTGTGTTGAAGTTCTGTTTTGTGGTTTAATCATTATTACATCATTTTCCTTTCTTAATTTAAAGGTGCTGCCCTTTTCCTGTCATTCCATGACACCTCTTTACTACATGCACGTATCCCTCTTAATTTTTTTTATTTCATTTCTTAACAGTGAGTTCTTTACTCTATTAGTTCTCAATAAAAACCAATAGTTGGGTACATTTTTTTACAAATCTAATTAGAATCTGCTTTGTCATTAGGAGAAAAAATTCAACAAGAAGGGCAACAGGGAAAGGGCATACAGTTTAAAAAGTATGACAATACAAAATGCAGAGAAAGATTCTTCAAAATCTATCATAGTAACATCTGTGCATTACAAAAAGTTCTAATGTTTATAGTTAATGCTCATAAAATTTCACGAATCATGGACAAAGCACCCAATGTTTTGCACAAATTCTGAGTTTAAAGTAGAAAAGCTGTTCTCTATTCCAGTAGTATTTTTTCCTCCTCTTCCTTTTGGAGATGAAGATATGTAGGTAAAATTGAGCAGAACAACATAATAGAGATTTGCAGCAGATGGACAATTTCTCTTCTGTGTGTATTTCCTGCCATTCCTAATATACACAGGAAAATCCCCACTGACTTCCCCTGGGGATGGCAAACTGCCAGGTCAGGACTCAACAGGGACAAGGATTCAGGGCTGGCACCTGATTTTAGCATTTTACCCTTTAACAGCTGACGTATTGAAATAACTATACTGTTCATTCTTAAGCAACATATATGTACTACATAAACAGAAAAAAAAAAAAAAAAAAAAAGCAAGAAAATACTTTGTTACCCTTTTCCCTTGGTAGAACATGCTAGCTTCATTATTCAGGTGGATATTTTAATCTAGTAATCACACTCATCTGAGAGCTGAAATTTAGTTTATCTCAGATAACTTGGGTAAATAAAGAATATTCACTTTTCCAAAATCCTTCTGAGATTCCCATTTACTCAATTCTAAATTGATTCATGAAAAATAAGTAGGTTTTTTTGTTTTGTTTTGTTTTTTTAAAGTCACATATTGTCCATCCTCTGATATTCTGTTCAGGTCTGTGTATAAAGGTATGAAGAAATGGCCTTTGAGGCATCCAAAGTACATCTTATGATATTTAGCCACAGTGCCATATTCATGGAAAGTATCTAAAAATTATGTAGAATCCTTCAGGATTGATGAAGAACAGAAGGAAACAACAGAGTTACCAGAAATTAAATTTGTTGATGGATTATGAATATTTGCTTTATAAAACCCCAAAGAAAACATCATAAATTATTCTCCCAAACAAAAAATATAATCCAAAGAAAATGTACTCATTCCCAGGAGCTTTTCCCAGGTGCTGATACTTTAGCAAGGTTCCTTTCACTTAACTGGCTGCACTGAAATTTGATAACATAATTATTGCAACAGTTGTGTGGTTTTTCTCTTTTCTCACTAATCCCCCTCTCTCTGTGTAATGCTCAGGTACCAGAATAATAGGGAGGAAATGCATTAGGCAAAGCTTGTTTCCAAAGGTCCATCTGTGTGAGATCTGCTTGCAGGAGTGTAGATTGGGTCAGCTTTGGAGAAAGGATGACAAATTATTTATGGAATTAGATTTAACTGAGTATCTAAACCCTAACCTTTTCATGTAATAGTATTCTGAAGAAAATAAGAGAGGAGCTAAGAACTGATGGGGTAATGCTGTTTGTATTTTTTTTATGGTGTTAATTAGGTTTACATGATTGTCTGCCATTTACCTCAGACCACAGGATTAACTAAATGCCTTCCTATTGACTCCCTCATCAGAATTATTATCACTGCTTTTTCCAGGCAGCATTATTACACACAACATTTACTTTAATTTCCCCCAAATACTGAATAAAAAGTGTATTCATTATATAATACATTTACTCTTCGAGTCATGAAGTCATGAACTCATTTTAAGGACTGAGAAAAAGAAGCAAATACAAAATTATTATGGGCAAGACATGCTGTCTGCCTCAGCAGTCAGTTTAATGACTGTCATGGAGAAATATATTTTCAAGGCCAATTGTGGCACAAGTATTTTTAACTTGCCCTTGCTTACACTGGTTTAAATCTGGAATAACTCACTAAAGTTAGAGAGTAGAAGCCTGGATGAATTCCACAAAGTGAGAAATGAATTTGGCTGCTAGCATATAAAACTAAAGCTGTTAATCTTCCTTTTGATTTTCAAATCGGTCATCTCTATATAAATGTTTACTACAGTTGTAGAATCTAGGAAGTAACTTACTTAACATTTTGGTTTGAAAATATATTTTTTCCAGCTGAAATCTGTATTTCAAGGCAGTGTCTCACTCTGTCAAGTGCAGTAACCTGCCCCCTTTCTGTACAGCTGTGCTGCCTTTGCACTTCTCACTGTTACCAAGTGGTTTCCTTTGCAATACTTCCAGGAGGTGTTCCCTTTTCATGGGCAGCCAACTGCATCTCATAGGGATTGTGAGCTAAATTCAGAGCATGGACTGTTTTCCTCAGGTGTTTCTGTAGGACCTTACAGACACATTCAGTTGCCTTATCTACTCCACACTAAAAAGTGTCTGAAATCACTCATTGCCTAGTATTTAATGTGTGAATTTATATTATATATTGGCTGGACATACAGGTGCAATCATATCAAATAGCAAGTTGCTGGGCAGCCCCAGGTATCTGCCAGGATTCACAGAACAGAGGTTCCTCATAATTTATCTATGATTCTTGATTTACTAAAATTCTCCAGTAAGGAGGGTGTGTGAATTAGTCCCGATAGTTCTGCCTGTCTGAGTAACCCCTTGGGCTTAGAGTGCCAGGCTTGGACTCCAGCAGTGCTGCTGTCAGTGCTCCTAAGTGATGGTGATAGTTTCATCCACCAGGCTCTCTGAAAAATGTCTTTAGTGCAGTGTGCTTTCTATAGAACACATATTTTCTGTGTCAAAAAGGCATATTTCCAAGGCATGCAGCTAGGTAGGGGTGGACTTAATTCTAGAAATTTCTCAGTGAAACCAATTTATTCATAACTGACAGTTTTCAAGAATAAGGCTTGCCTGAGAAAGCCTCAGCCTGCAGCCTGGTGGGATGGGGACAGGGACGTGGTGGGGGCAGTGGCTGGGGACATGGAGCAGGGAAAGCAGGTGGGATATGGTAACACACGATGGGCTGATGGGGCTTGGCAGTCAGGTGTGGGAGCATCACCTGAGGGGTGTGACCAAAGGCTGCACAGTAGAGGTTCAAATTTGGATCTCCCACATTATAGAAAATGCAGAAATAGTGAGTTAGAATATACAACCTCCATCCCTCATTTCTTAGTGATTAAGAAACACAATTTGACTGGTAATTAGAACAACAGCAACCCTTGGACCCTTGCCTGTCCCGTGGTATTTCCCAGTGGATAACTAAGCTATCTGTTGCTCAGATCAATCAGATTTATGAGCTTTGTTCTTCCACATCCAAGACTTTTTATGCTTTATGTAAGATAGGCTGGGTTTTCGCAGCACGGCATTGCAGCTGGTAGCGTGCAAAACCCAGGGAAGACTTGGGCCCCTCCATTAACTTGTCTTCAAGAAAACAATACAGCTGAAAACTAGCCTAGAAACTGCTCCTGCATGTTATCCTGACTCCTTCCTTCTGTCCACCATATTTTTCTTCTTGAAACACAGCAGTGTCTCAGTGGAATCACCAACAAAACCAACTTCTTTCATCTAAAAATACTTTTTCACTGTCTCTATGTTTTAATAGAGAGCAAGGAGCACCAGCCCTGTGTTAGAAAGGAGTGGGGAAAAGATCACTGGGTGCCTACAAGGTGTACTCAAATTGTCAAAAAGGTACTTTTCCATTGCCACAACTGGGCCATTGACAACTTATATGCTTTGTATGTACTGTGATTCGTAACAGAGAGCTTCCTGTCTTGCAAGATGCTGAACTCTTCATTTAGTAAAAGAAATAGGAAACAGCATACATTAAAGTTTGGTCATGTCTCAGCACTAATTACTTTTTCGTCCTATTTATGACTGGAAATCTTTTAGGTAGTTTGGTGTCTGAATGGGTGCCTACATTGCAAAGAAATAAAACTAGGATGAGCAAAAGCTCCTACAGAAGAAGTCCTAAATAATACTAATGCGTTAGAGATGTCCCCTAATGTTCAGAACAAATAAGGAGAATTATAATTTGGGAAGGTCAGCATCAAGAGCTAACATAAAATGTATTGAAAGTAAGTTTATTGTTAAATTGTGTTTTAAAAGACTATTAAGGAATGTAATTCCCAGATAAGTACCTAAATGGATCTAAATGCAACATGTAGCTCTGTGTATGGGGCATACAATGAAATGCAGTTTAGCTGTGAAGCAAACTTATTTGCTAGTTTGTTTTTACTTGCTACATGATATTTTGCTGCAGAAGCCAGATCTACTGAAGTAAGCCCCTCTATGAACACGCCTGAACTCAAAGATGAGTTAGACAATAAGGGGCAAAACGTATATTTCAAGTAAATGTGAATAGAATTGTGAATAGCTTGAATTTAATATGTAGGTTTTTTCCCAAAGTTCTTTCCATTGCACCAAGGGAAGGCAACATAACAATCACCATCTGTAAAACCATTCTATGCATATACATTGTGTGTGTAGATAGTATACAGAGCACCATCTACTGACATACAATGAGCATGAAATACTCTTCCTTCCTAAATTATCTTCATTGCAGCTCATAACTGTTTTGAGATTTTAGTTTTGCTACACCCCATAACCTGTCTTTGATTGAGGTATGTCTTCCACCTCTAATTCACACTGTAAAATGCAAAAGGATTATGAGGCAAATAAAAATATGTTGGGAAGTAATCAGGCTAAGGACTTTCTATGTCTCCAGCCAGCACACCCTGAATTTGATGATTTCTGTGAATAATCTCATCAGGTATATTCTAATAAAAATGTGAATTAAAAAAAACAACAAACAAACAAACAAACCAACAAAACAAAACAAACCTTGTATTGGCAGAGAATAAAAAATGCATTTGCAAAGGCCATAATCTTTCTTTCATTTTCTCAGTCTGTGTAATTCATATAAAATCCCAGCTTGGATTAATTAATCTTTCATTACACTAGTCTTAATTTTGCTTGCTTGCAGGAAGAAAACCTAGAAAGTAATATATTACACATATCACTTTATCTGCCTCTCCTGTTAAACTGAGTTTAAAGGTTTTATTAGACTGAGAGCTGTTGATTAGGTACCTCTGTCCTCACTTTCCTCAGCAACAGAAGGCAGTATACTTTGCAGTTTTTATTCTTCTGGCTTAACCACAGTGAAGTTGAATTTCCAGACTGCTTGTAGTGATTTCATTGCTGTCACCCTCCACACGAGCTGTTGTGCCTAAAGTATCTCAGATAGCAATAGTTTGCTGATGTGAGATACTGCAGCTATGTGAGAGCAGCAGAGAGCTCTGGGGCATCATAAGTGTTTTCATCAGAGGGTTTTCTCCCCCCAGTTTTATAGAACTGAAATGCAGATCCACAGATAGAAGGTATGAATGACAAAGATGTCTGGGAAATAGAAAGGAACTACAGTCTTCCTATTTCTCTCTTCTGTAGTATAATTATTTTTTTATATCAAGTAAAAAAAAAAAAAACAAACAATAAAGGGAGCAAGAAAACCAGATCTTTTTCCCTGTGTCATTCAGCCATTACTTACTTGGTATATGAATTACCAATGCAAATAGTGAGAGGGAGAGGAGTATTTACAGAGTAGCTGGAGGATTTGTGGAAGCACGTTACTCCCTCTTCTCAGTTACAGAGCCCAGCATTCTGAGGAGCAGCCATGTGGCTAGGCAGGGGAGAACTGATGCTGCTCGGACAGGATTTGGGGCTGATATTCCTTCTGTGCTCTCAGACAGAGAACTCCTTGAAGACAAGCTGGGCTTAGATGGCTGTATGATTCCACTGTACTTCCTAAATGATTTTTTTGCAAGATTCTTTTCAAAGGCTTGCACAATTATATAATCTTATCTTCTGGTTTCCATCTTAATACTCATGTGAAGGTAAGCTGTTTGCAAAAATCTGTCATTCAACAGAGATAGTCCTTCACAGCAAAGCCAATATTTTAAATTATTATACTAATATTAAGAGGATACACACAAATTCTACCAGATTCTATCTGAAAGAATTTATAAATCTCTGACGTTCCTGAGCATTCCCCAAAGGCATTTAAAAATTTGAAAATCGTTTGTGGATGACCCTTCTGATTTCATTTCACCAACAGTATGTTGAGAGCATCTGAGACTCATGCAGTGCAGGCATTTAGGAAAAGGGAGAGGAGACTATTCTAAAAGAGATTCAATGGTGCTAACAATTATTGTCATTACATGTTACCAGGAAGCTCAGAAGAAAGTTAGAAGCATCCTAATAGCATCAGCCATGACATTATCATGTGAAATTGGACCCCCAGGAAGGAAAGCATAAGCAACAAATATACTGGAAGTCAGATGAAGAATTCAGCACTGACAGAATGGAATGGGCCTAAACATTTTTCTGATGGGGAAAATAGCCATTAGAAAAATGATTGTTGCTATTTATGAACATCAGGTTGCTAAGTGACATCATGTGATGTTCACCACTTCATCAGGCACCCACAGTTCTCAAGGAATAGCAACAGAGGGGGTGAAAGGGGTGAAAGAAAACCAAAAGGCTGAGTTACTATTAAAAAAAAGGCCTACAGTTCAAGGGAAAAGAAAATAATCTTTCCAAAAACACCTTAATTTTTTTCCTAGGAGAATCCAATAGAATTATGCTAACTAAGAAGTTTTCACAAAAGCAGTACCTAGGTGAATCATCTGAAACAGACAGACTAACAACCAAAACCTCCCCCAGTCTGAAATATAAATTAAGGACCTGCTTTTATAAATACATATGTATATGTATGGATGTGTGCACATATGAGTTTGTATTGAGTTTTTCCATGAGAGGAAGACTCCATTCATTAAAGGCCACATCATACTTTTTTTATTTGCTTCTAGTGCTGTCAGATTTCAATATTTTGGGCTCAAATGCTTCATGCTCCTTTAATGTACTATTTTAAAAATTATTATTTCAGCTGTGCCACCTGAACTGCCTCATGTAGATTAGACTATTTAAGCACCATTTCTCTGAACCTTTGTCATTTCCTGTGATTTGC
The DNA here is from genome assembly GCF_048771995.1 of Taeniopygia guttata. Taxonomy (NCBI): domain Eukaryota; kingdom Metazoa; phylum Chordata; class Aves; order Passeriformes; family Estrildidae; genus Taeniopygia; species Taeniopygia guttata. The sequence continues at coordinate 34,297,319 of NC_133030.1, read as the reverse complement.
ATTCTCTTGAAGTTTATAAGGGGAACTGGGACAAGGACAAGATTGAGATGGAGAGGGGAAAAAAGTTTGGATCAAACACCCCACAAAAGTATGAATGAGAAACTGATGAGCGTGGATATAGAAATAGAGAAGACAGAGAAGAAAAAATTAACTGCACAATTCATTTATTTCTGTTGTCTGGTAAGAAAAACTCTGACAGTATAGATTGGTGGTCAGCATCCAAATCCTCATCACTTCCTGTTTGGGATAGTCCTATCACTCAGGACTTGAGAGGCATGTTGCATAACACAAGCATGTTCAGCCTTTCATGCTAGTGTATCTTTTTAGCTGTTAATAGTCATGTTTTTAATCCCACCTTTTTTTTAACCATCTCTCCCATTATGACTTCTTTTTGATAGCTTTTTGACTGCTTTACTCTGGACCATAAACATTCATTTTAACTTTACTGATGCTTTGCTTTAACATTTAATATTAATATATAAAATGATTGAAAAATATAGATACACCCTAAATGTCTTGTGGTAGAGAGGGAAAAGCAAGAATTTAATTCCATGCACACTTCTTTGTTGACATTTCCATTTGTGCTGTTGAAAAAGAAAAACCCAGCAAAAAGGCAAATATGCCCTCAGTACATTTTCCCATGCTAACAGAGTAGCTTTTTTTTGCTGTGGCAAACACACCTTCCAGACAGGGAGTTGCTTTCGGACTTTAGTGGTTCACTCCCTTCCTGTTTGAGACCAATTATGTCTCATTTGCAATACCATTAGTCAAGGAAGTGGCTATCCTGAGGTCACTTCTCAGACCACCCTTCCTAAATGGCACTGGTATGCCTTTCTTCCAAGCCACCAGGATGGGAGGCCCTCTGTGTGCTGCAGGCTCCTCCAAACCTACAGGCAAAGTCAATCTTTCAGGACTGGCCACAACTAGTGCGAGTTGAAATGCTCCAAACTAATTTGAAAGCTGTGGTTTGAAAAATGATGCTGGCTATTTATTAAAACAGCAAGCATGATCAGACCAAGCCAATTCGCTGGTTTAACAGATGGAAGCTTGTTAAAAATCTTTATTCCAATATGTTAAGAATCCAGTTTTGCTATAAATTGTGAAGTATGACTTGTGAGTCAAGCCCCAGTGGAATGGATGCCTCATATTCTGAAAGTCTCAGCCTTACATTTAAGACCCAACATTTGCCACTTTATGTTTTGATTCAGGGATTTTTTTAGAAGTAAACTATTCCCATCATTTAATAATATTCTATGTTTCCTGTCTTTTGTTTTAACTAGAATAGATAGTCTGATACTTTACATTTTATCAGTCAAGGACAGTATGATGGTTATTATTATTTCTTCTATTTATTAAATTCTGGTCTACTCTCTTTACTACTCAGCTAACACTGTGCTGTTACACCTGAAGTACATAGTTTTAAGTGATTTCCCATGGCCACACTGTATGAATGACTAGCAGAGAAATAATTTTGTCTTACTATATGCAGAAGTTCTTCCTTTCCCTGGTCTCTCAGCAGGGGTGAATAGAGGGGAAAACCCCACAGAAAATTCACTTAATTGTGGGCAATCCATGGAAAAAAAAAGAAACAGGTAGTGATAAAAGAGAATTAAGAGCTGAAAGAGGGAGCTGCTGAAAATCTACACCCTCAGTTTCTTTATGGATGCAGCACAGTGTCTGTGCTGCCCTTGTTCACAGTCTTTCCTGGACAGTCCTGCAGCCTTTTGGTGATACTGACACAGGCTGCCAGGACTTGGTAGCAGGTCTCTGACCTCAGGGAATCCCTCTCAGGTAACTCTCACTCCTTATCACATACCTTCTTTGCCATTTAAATATTCAGCATTTTTTATTAAATATGTCTTTGCTATAACTATCAGAAGACTTTTCTCTGTTGTACTTACTTAAAATGAAAACAGAGTAAGTAGCAATCAGGCACCTATGACTACATCATACATGAACTTGTGTACATTTATGAGTAAATTAAGTTTCAACCAGAAAACCTAAAAGCAGGAACACTTCGTGCTTGGGTTTTACTCCCATAACTCCGGTTTTGAGCTGAGATTAATGAAGTTCCTTTCAGTGAAACAAGTGAAAGCAACAAGAATGGCTGTAATACATGAAGCTGCCCCCAGTGAAGCCCCACCACTTAACTTCTAAGAAATAATGTCAGTGTAAATCATGATGTGATGAATGCTTCACTGAAATGATTCATGCCATATGGTCTGAAGAGCAAAATGGGCACAGTTTATTTTTAAAAGAATAAGAAATAAGAACTTGGAATATTCATTGCTTTGTCCTGCCAGGCTGAACATTTGCTGCAGCAGGGGCCAGACTTACTGCAGGTCTGTCATTTTTTGCTCACTTAATATGTTGCACTAGTTTGTGGCTTCAATCTCATTCATAATGGAATAATGCCTACAAAATTATGACCAGCACTCTGCAGCCTCTCCTGCAAACAAATGCTCACTGGGCACCTAAGAGCTGCATCATCTTCTCATTTTCCCTTAAAAAACCCCAAAAAACCAACAACAGAAATTTCAGATGTGATTAGACTTTACAGTCCCCTGACAGAGCTGAAAGATGCTGGCAATTCCAGGTGTCACTCAGCTTTCCCTTTTGTAAAGCTGCTTATGTTCAATGCCTTTCTTTCTGTATTGTTTTGTATTAATATATTCCATGGGAGACTCCACTTAAGCAAAAAGAAATCAAGGTTCTTTCATAGTCATAATGCTTCTGGACCACTAGGAAAAACAGAGAAACAAATTATTCATATTTATTTAGTGATGCTGAAAGGTGCAAGCACATCTCAATGAAATATTTAGGTCCCACACCTACTACCTCAAAGGTAAATGACAAAACTCAGTAGCTTCAACTATGTGCAATTAAGTCTATAATCTCACAAAGCTAGACTGCCTTATTCATTTTATTCCAACTCAAGGACAGTGAAAAACACCATCTTCTTAGACAAGTACTGGGAAAAGGGTACTAGTGGGTATGTTGCAGTCACTGTGCAAAGTGTCAATGGCTGCCTAGTTCTGCCCTCTCCCATCCCTGTGCCACAAGAAAGTCATTTGAGAGCAGTCCATTTTCAAGGAACTGAACTTTGTATTCTGCAGAATTAATTTATTACTGTGCATAGTTTCTTGAAAGAATTCATTCTGCACTGAGAACTTTGATGTCACTTTCAGGTGGCTTGATTTGGTCTGGAAGATGTTAAAAGGGTGATTCCTAAATCAAATATTTATGATGGGATGACAAGTTCAATTTCAGCACGATAGCCAGTAAATGGATGGGCAGGATCCTTGTAGCTAGTTGAAATTTGTTCAGGTTTGGTGACATGGATGTCACATCATTCACATTGCAAATACTTCATTTGTGAGACTGATGTAACTAAAATATATAGATCAATGTCAACTTGCAGTCTGATTCCACAATGATGTAATGAGGTTCATACTGCCTGGGGTGGCTACTCCTAAATCATCCTTAAAGATAAGAACAAGTTTATGGAAGAATTAAAAGCAATTTAATATTAGCTTTTAACCAAGTAAGCCATACTTGTTTGTTTAAATGACAGCTAGTCTGAAGAGCAGAACCTATTTTTTTTTAATAGGTTAAAAGAATGATTAGCACCTTTTTACAGATTGAAGCTGAACAGACTTATTCTGGATTAAGTTAAATTGATGAAAAAATATCTGTGTAAAGAAGCTATTTCATTGTAGTAAGTAAACCTGTTATTGATGTATTTTAAACTTAATATAAGCTTCTTATATCAACCTAAGTACACACAGAGTGCTGTCTTTTCTCAATCACTTTTAAACTGTGCACATACAGTTCAACATTGCACGTAGGCAAGCTTGGATTAGAGGAAAGCATTTGTCATGTAGTACATTCAACTCCTTCTCCACTCCTGTGATCCCCTCTAGTGGTCAATTAATTGTCTGCTAAATGTTTCTTAGTACTACAAATTACTTGTACCTCTCCTGCATTAAAATGGTGTCTGGCTCCACTCTGTTTGAATTCAAGAGACCTCATTTTTTATTCTTATGCTGTATATGAGAAGGACAAAGCAATGAATCTTTGAAATGCGCAGCTGCTGCATCTGTGGGCAGTTTTATTTTCCCTTCTAGGAGCAGACAGATTGTGCCCACCACAGAGGGAACCCAAAGCCATCTCTGTTGGCAGGGCAGAGCAGGAGGTGATGGCCCTGCTGCAGCAGTCAGCAGGACCCTCTCACCCTGTTCTTGCCATTAGGCTGGCTGAGGATGCCCATTGCAAGCCTGGCAGCGGGAACACTTCTCAAGCGGTTTTGAACAGTGTAACAATTTGTGACTCGTCTTACTCATACAAGTAAATGCTTGAGGTTTACCTACCTCAATAGAAAACTGAGTCATGTATTTTGGTTTTTGTCAAGATTACAGGCAACTTGTAATTTAGAGATTTCATACAGATTGGCAGACCTTTCCCCAAAATTCCCATCTTCACCTTGCTGTACAGACAGACACCGCTGCCATTTTGTATCAATTCCAGCTGATTCAAGGCAGTGCTGATCCAATGCTATCTTCTTTTCCTAATCTTGGCTGTTCACCTTTATTTCTTCCTTGTGCCAGCACCAAGAGGTACTTGACTGCTGAAGGAGACAGCTAACTGGCAGTCCAGTGAAAAAGAAATTCTGACAAAACCTGAAAAGCTCTAGGGCACTGGTGACCCAGCTAAAGTCACACAGGCCTTCTGTTGGAAAGTAATGGCTGTGGAGTGGTGAGTCCTCTTCTTTGGTGTTCTCACTTGTGTGCTTGTGGTTTGATGTTTATGTTTGTATATTGCAAAGGGCATGGGGCAAAGGCAAAAACCACACCCATGGGCATAGATGGTTACAAAATATGTTTTAGCCAGCGTTCTGATGATTCTTTTTCCCTTCTCCAGAGATGGGAAACTCGGGAATGGACATGGAGAAAGCTGTGGACTGCATGAATGGTACCACCATGAGTGAAGCATAAGTGTACAATCACAACCAAAATCATCATTCCATTGTGGGTGACAAGAGACAGTTTGGGAAATTCAGACTTGTCCTCCCTTATACACAGAACATCTCTAGTACACAGAAAATTTGTACAATTTTTCAAGAACATCCTGTGGAATTAAAACAGTGACTCATACACATGCTTGGCTATCATATATATATATATATATGTATGTATGTATGTATGTATGTATGTATGTATGTATATGTATAAACAATGCTATCAAAAGACAGTGGAAGAAATTACTGATTTAGGTGCTTTCCTGTAAAATAAATTAGCAAAATACTTTTATTAGGAATATTTACAGCAAAACACACTGCTGCCATCTACTTGTACCACACAGTATCTCTTAAATTACCAGGTTTCTTTTTACTTTTGATAATGTTATGCTAGTTTCACTTCCAGTTGTTCCCAGTTCTTTGTCAGCCTGCATTATTGACTGATATGAAAACTTCCCAGTTTTGGAGAACTGTATAGTGATGAATCACTCTGGGTGACATACAGCTTTAAAAAAAGGAAAAGAGAAGTGGCTATTTCTGTGCAATTCTGTGTATCTTGTTTTCTCATGCTACAAATTGGATGTTAAGGTTTAAAAAGGAGCAAGAGTTCATGTTCTGAATCTCTGCTCTCAGATCATGCTCCTTCATTTAGAGAAATTATGTTAGCCCATTTGAAACAAAAGCTAATCAAAGTTCTGTCACATGGTACAAGCCAGCTGAGAGCTGTGAAAGAGGTTGCTGAGGTACTGGCACTGATGTACACATATGGTCAACGTAAGTGTGTCAGCCTTCAGGATGCTCTTCCTTCCCCTGACTGCCATAAACAATGTTTTTGATTTCTAGATTACTGTCTGTGCGTGTGGGAGGATGTCATAGCTGTCCTGATTCCCACTTTTTAAAGCTTAGCACTCAATAAAGTACATTTTCTGTTAAACAGAAATAATTCAAAATAGTTGCTTCAAAAATTTTAGAGATTTCATGCATTAAGAACATCTATGTTGTAATTACTTCCATCCAATTGTATGCCTTTCTGATCTTCATCACAGATTTAGCCATTGGATTTTCTGAAGGTCCATATAAGAAAACACTGGTTAAAAAAGGTCAAAAGGGCTGTTGTGGTTTTACATCACCTGGCAACCAAGCAACATGCAACCATTCACTTGCTCCCTCCTTCTCTCCCTCTGGGGAGAGAATCCAAAAATGGAAACACATGTAGGTTAAAAAGTAAAGAGAAAAGGCTAGAAAACTTGTGGGTTGAGGTAAAAGACAGTTTAATACATAAATTAGAAGTTGTGTATGCAAGCAAAGCAAAACAAGGAATTAAGTGACTGCGTCCCATGAGCCCACCGGGAGTGTTCAGCCATCCCCAGGACAAGAGTTAGTTGGGAAGACAAATGCCATCGTCTCCAACTCCAAATATCCCCCCTTATTCCTTTCTTCCCCTGTTTTATATGCTGATCATGATGCCACATGGCCTGGAATATCCCTTTGGAGGTTGGGGTCAGCTGTCCTGGCTGGGCCCCTTTCCAGCACCACCGGTCCCTTCACAGGTGGGGTACTACGAGAGTACGAGAAGCAGAAAAAGCCTTGGCTCTGAAAGCACTGCTCAGCAACAACAGAAACATCTCTGTATTATCAACACTGCTTTCAGCACTCCCCTGAAACACAGTCCCATACCAGTCACAGTGGAGAGAATTCCCTCCACCTCAGCCACAGTCAGCGCAGCAGGGCTGGGGCACCACCCCAGAGTGGAAAATCTACAGGTGCCCGGGAAATACGGCCTGGACCATCTCAGGCAGAATGTCTGAGATGTCACAGAAATAATGCAGAAGTGCAAGCCTCAAAAGCTGCTTTTTTGAACCACGTCCCAGAGGGGCCTTGGGGCAGGGGCGGCAGAGCTCGCTGCCCTGGCATGAGCCTGCATCCCTGCATTTCTCCGGGCGGCCGGTACCCGGCGGAGCGGGCTAGGAGAATGCAGCGGCCAGGGGTTTGGGGCCGCATCCGGAGCACAGCCGCAGGGCCAGGAGGAGACGAGGCGGGCCGAAAGGCAGAGCCGGGCCCCACCGAAGGGTCCCTGCCGGGCACAGGCGGGGCTGGCCCGGGGCGCTCGGCGCCCCCCGGAGCGGGGCCGGCCCGAGGGAGGGGCGGGGGCAGCCCGGGGGCTCCTCCCGGCCGGGGCCGCCGCGCGGCGGAACGCGGCGGCGGGCGCGGGTTGCGGCGGGCCGGTTTGGGGCGGGCACCGCACGGCGCGGCGCCGGCATGAGGGAGCCGCTGCCGGGCCCGGGCATGGAGAGCGACATCTTGGACGCGCTGGAGGCCCTGGGGTAACCGCGGAGCGGCGGCGGCTCCCCTGCGAGGGGAGAGGGCCGCGGGCAGCCCGGCTGGGCGCGGAGCGGGCCGCCGCAGCCGCTGGCGAGAGGCCGGGCCGGAGGCGGGAGCGGAGGGGAGCGCGCATCGGCAGAGGAGCGGGCCCGCGCCGCGGGGGTGCCGGGGCTCGGCGGGCCGGGAGCGGGGCACGGCGGGGCGGTGGGCTCGCCCGGCCGTAGTGCGGGAGGGCAGAGGAGCCCGGGGTGCGCGGCCGTGGTCGGAACCGGGGCGGCCGCCGGAGGCTGGCGGGGCAGCGCCTCGTTCTTTGGTGCCTGCCCACCTCCCGCGATGTGCTTCGGATGGTACGGGGCAAAAACCGTGCAAAATTGAATTTTTAGTTGTGTTATTCCCAGTACTCCAGGGCAGCCAGTTGTTACTGTTAGGAGGAAATTTGACTACACTTAATACTTGAGGTCTTCTCTGTCAGGCGTATTCTTAGAGATCAAAGTCTGTTTTCACATGCACATGTAAAAATGCCCGTCTCGTATTTTCTGACAAGCTATTTTATTTATAAATGACCAAGAACTTTTGGTGTGTTTAAAAAAAGAAGTCTGAATTGTTCCTTGACAAAAGTAATGCAGAAGGATTAATTCATTTAAGTGTAGTTGCTAACCAGCTTACAGTAAAATAATTTGAAAATATGTATATTTTATATTATGTTTACGTCTTATTACTAATATTTATCTACCTGTGCAGGTACACGGGTGCCCTGTTGGAGGAGGAGGCTCTGAAAAAAGCAGCAGAAAATGGATTGTCTTCACCTGAATTTTTTGAGCTTTGCATTTGGTTAGGTTCCCAGATAAAGTCACTTTGTAATATGGAAGAAAGCATCACTGCAACAGATGGTATATGAATGTTAATTTAGTATTTGTTCAGTGGATTTAGACCCATACTGTTCAGCTAATAGTGAAATTACAGTGTTAAAGTTTACGAGAAACCTGAAAGGTAGCCAGACTCAGGCTGATATTTGTATATATGTGGCTCTTAGATTAAGGTCTTCTGTTCTGAAGGCTTGTTTCAAAAGGGGAAAAGAAGGTGATTTAGGGTGGTTTAAAATATATGTAAATGTGAAAAGTACATTCATGCCTGCAGTCATGTTTGTATGGCATAGACTGCAGTGCCGAGTGTTTTCAGCCTGCTGGTCCAACGCACTGTTCCGCTCAGCACCGTGTGTGTGGATACATGAAGCGTTTGGTAGCGCTGCCTGGTTATTTCTGTTGAGGGCTGGAATTTGGCTGAGATTTTATATTACTTAAATTTTCATCAAAAAAGTAGTGGGACTAAAAGCAATCATTGAAAATAATGGGTTCATGACTCCTTGTCACTTCTTCATCAGAAAATTAGTTACATTGACATGCTATTTAGTGACATAAACTGTTCACTTCTTACTGATGGTCATTTGTGTTCATGTCTTCACAGACTGCTGTAGCATTACCTCATTCAAAGCATGAGTTTCGCCCTGTAGTGACACGAGTACAAGATACTATTAGAAAGCAGTAGCTTCCTATAGGACTTTTTTAAGCAAAATATTAACTGGTGGTTAATCTTTGGATTGTTGAAATCTGCAATAGAAGTGTATGTTAAAAAAAATAGGTTGCAGTTTGATGTTTCTGTAAAAAGCCATTATTTGTGCATTTATTTCCATAGGTGTAAAAGATATAGAGAGCTTCCAGCTTGAAATTAGTGGCTTTCTGAGAGAAATGGCTTGTCCGTATTCGTCACTGGTCTCCGGAGACATCAAAGACAGATTAAGAGAGAAGGAAGATTGTCTTAAACTCCTTTGTGAGTAATAGTCATTTTTCCCATTTATAATGCAGTACTTTATCATAACTGCACGATTTACATTGAAGAGTTCTTTATGTGTTTTTAAGTTGATGTGTACAGTCATTACATACTAGCTCAGCATGCATCAACTCACTTGTGCAAAGTGAAAAATAGAGCAGCATTAGAAAGCTGTTTAGCAGAAACTAAAATTTCTTTTAAAAGTGTGGTGCAACCTACTGAGGCCTCCTGATCCCTCTCTTGATGCAGTTGTTCCAGCTCACCTAAACTGAGACCTTGTTTCCTGTTTTGTGAGAGGTTTCAGGGCAGCTTGAACATAAATGCTGCACAATTTGGAGGTGCTGAAATCAGAATTGAGAGAAGGACCATCTAGGTGTAAGTTGGACTTGGAAAAAGAAGTGGCAGCAGGAACCAGTTTGGTAATATGAATTAGGCAAGGAACTTGGGATCTGGTGGCAGAAGGGAGTTGGACAGTTAAATGCAGTGTGTAGACTGAAGATAGGAAGTCAAGTGAGAGGAAATTGAGGTAAAGAATGGGAGACGTACTGACCTGTTCCAGAGAGAACTGAGAAAGTCTCCCTTTTATCATGGTTATTTTACAAATGTGAGATATTGTAGCTGTACTGAGAATGTGGATGCAGAAATGCTTAAGTGTCTCTAAATGTGATTTTTCTCTCTAGTATTTCTAAGTACAGAACTTCAGGCTTTAAAGATACTGCAGAGCAAGAAAATTAAAGGCTCTCACTTGGAAAAGCACAATGAAATTATTCAGGAAGTGCAAGCTATTTGTGATGCACTGGGTCTACCAAATGCCTCATCTTCTGGTATTCCTCCCTTGTTAACCAGTGTGGAACAAAAGGTATGGGCTTTTACATCTTCTCAATATTGCTAAACTGTAAGCACTGTCTCTGTAAGCATTCATCATAGAGTTAAGGGCCCAGCACTCTCACCCATAGAAACCCTCTCTGACAAGTGCAAGAGAATTTTGATTCTGAAAGCTAGCTTAGTGTTTTAAGTTAAACTGGTTTTGTTATGAGGGGAAGTATTTGAGCATTTCCCTGAGGTTGCAATGTACCTGATCAGACATATTTTGCCATGCGAGTTTAAGGTATAAGTTTTCCTCTTACCCATTCAAATGTGCTGTAGCAAGCAGAAAACTTTGGGTAATAACTGATTGTGCATTTATATACCTGTAGTCATTTCTGGAATGTATTTAAATTTAATATCCAAAACTTAAATTAGTCCTTTTTAGTTTATTAATTTCTTAATTGCAACTGTGGATTTGTTGGTGGTATTACCTTAGTTGCAGAAGGGGGTGGAAATGCCTGAATTGCCAGTATTCCGTGAATAAGCCAACTTAAACCTTAGTCAGCAAGATAGTTGTTTCTGTTGTGTCCATCCAGGTTGTAACTCGTGTCACTGATGTGATACTTAATCTGATTTCCTTACTGCAGAATGTAAATAGGCTCTTGGGGTGGAATTTATCCTCTCTGTCAGACAGCTAAAAATTTTGCTCTTCTCTCTCTAGTGTTTGGGGAAAGAGTGATCCCCCCTGTAGGGTCAAATAACAATCCCCTCTGCTTCTGAATCTTTGAATTTAATAATTTGACATTATTGTGCTTGTTTTTTTCATTCTTCCTCATAAACAAGTGGGCAGTTGAACATTCAGAGATTTTGGGCAAAGGGCCTGTTACTTGCATGATTTTCTTACATCTGTCTTCAGTGTGACAAGACAAAACCTTTAATAGGTTAATTTATAAAAGGCATCACCCAGGTGCAAGTGGAACTGCCTATTCCTACTCTATAACTGTACTTGATCTGTGTAGTTCTAAGGAAGTCTTTACATTCAGTAAATATTTTTGAAGGGATGAAGAAACAATTCTAGCACTGTTTTGGGAATGAAAATATCAGAGTTAAAGCTGATGACTAATGGCTTGATTGTGCTGATCTCCCTCTGTAAGTGTTAGCTGTGTTTACATCTATGTGTGCTTCATGGGCTGCAGCTATGGCCTGTGACCTTCCTTGCTCAATTCCTTGCTTCACTTCTCAGGTGCACATTGAGTTTCATCCCATTATAGGGACAGGACTCCAGTTCTGCAGTTGTGGGACAGCAAGACCAGACCTGGAGCACCAGTTTGTTCATACACACATAGTGATATGGAACGTTTTCTTTGAATTGTTGGACACATGGTATCTGCCATCTTTTGCAAAGTCTGACATTTCCTATCAGACAGCATCACAGGCTTGAATTGTGCATAGTGTTGCCATCCCAATGTGTATAAATTGTTACACTTTCAGAAGTACTAAAATGAGCAGAATCTTAAAAGTGTTTTGTCTTTGATTTTGGCTGGGTTTTGTTTGGTTTTTTTTTATTAATTCTGCCTGGACTATTTTCCAATAGTTTTCAGGTCTGTCAGTTCCACAGTGGTTATACCGCTTGTACTCACTTCAGAGCGTAGAAAGGTGGCAAAACTAGTTCATTCATCTTCTGTGACTCCAAATAGTGTAATTTGTTCTCTGAGTGTTTCATCCCTTATGAACAAAGCATTTTTTCCTACCTTGCAGGAGATTTTGTAGAATTTCTGTGATGTGTTTACTTGTCCTTCAACCATTACTTTAATATAGGACAAGTTTGGAGTTATTTTGATAGATGACAGTTAAAGACCTAAACTTAAAGGTTTTAGAAAGGTAGTGCCACCAGCTGAAGTTTATTGGCTTTGTAAACATTTTTTAAAAGCACCATTTTATTACTTATTTTAATATTCACTTGAAATTATATATTTATTTTTCCAAATACTTTTTGGCTTTTGATTTAATTAGATTCTGCATAAAATTGCACTGTTCATATTTAGTATTATATAATTCATAATAGGGACTTACATAATGATCTAGTATCTTTAGTGTATCTGCAACATTTCAACATGTCTGCTCTTTGTCTCTGTCTAGCATCTTCAGCATTGTCAGTAGCTGTGGGAGTAGTTCTGAGAATAGTTTGGCTGTGCAGCAGCAACCTACCAAAGGCCAGATCACACACTTTATTTTGGTATGGAACATTAGAACGTTTATTGTTTTAAGTGATTTTCCAGTTTATTTAAGAGATTAGTATAAAATCAGGATTGCTTTCTTCATTCAAAATGAGTTTTATAGTAGCTCCAACTTTGAATGTACAATCATAATAAGTAGCTTTTGAATCTCCTGTAATTACTTAGGGTAGTGTTTATCAATATACCTAAGAAAATGAGAGATTAATTGACAGTATTACAGCCTTCTATCACTAAGTATATTTTATTATACAGTACTGAAAAACTAATAGTAATTTTTAAGTTGTTTAAGATGGTGTTCCATTGTAAAGTATATTTACAAAGGGAGAATCTAGGAGTCAATCTGAAATTTATCTGAAATTTATTTAGGAGTCAATCTGGAACCAAAACCTCCATAAATTCTAAATGAACATTGATGAAAGATTCAGAGAAGTTCATGCCAGTGTTGTGCTTTGTAACTAGTGCTTACATCTGGCTGTTTTCCAATCAAGATAGTGTGAATTTCACACCTAATTCAAAGTGACGTTCTAATACTGTTTATTTGAAAAAAACTTTTAATGTGATATTATTATTCAAAAGACTTCTGAACTTTCTTTGCCCACATGATTCAAAGTACTTTGCTACTTTTCATAAAGCAGTAGAATGAAAAGAAACTACAAAGGGCTTCTGAACAAACTAAGTCAAAATTAAGCTGACAATAATACTTAAGTGAAATGTGAGAAGAATATTTTTTTTAATATTTGGGTAAAAATCCTAGAATTTATTATTTAAATTAATATGTTTCATTTGTTGATCTGTAGTAATTTTACAGATCTAATGGTGCCTGGACAATAAGGATTAATGTAACTGCAGGGAGCAAGACCGAAGAGTTGTCGTGTTCACCAGACATCAGAGGCAAAGAAAAATGAATTTAAAGTTACATAAATACTGAATTTGTCTGCAGGTATATGAAAGACAGGCTTAAAAATATTTTGTGCTTTAGATTTTAGGTGATCTCTCTGCAACTGTACAGTGCACCTTATGACTAATTAAGGCAACAGTCTTTCCTCAAAGTGTTGCTATTTTAAATTAATAACATGACACCTTTCCACAGGTCAGTTTTTTTCAAAATCTCAAAAAACTCTGGAGGTGCATACATATATGATGTTGTTCGTTGCAAATGGTGTTAAAGGTAAAAATTACGGCTCTGTTTTGACAGAAGATGAGGATATTTAATAAATACATTGAACATGGTAATTAAATGGGAGCTAATTTTTTTTCAGTTGTACAAAATTACAAAACAAATAAGAAATGTCATGTTCAATAAGGATACACTTTATTTTTTAACAGTAGAATAACTGTTAATTTTATGTAGCAAATTTGTATTGGGTATTTTTGTCTCAGATCCAATGGCTTATTTGTTTTCATTTTATATTGAGAGACTGTGTAAGAGACTCCCAAAGCAATCCCATAAATTTTTTGTGTTACCAAGGTCATTGATTACACCTATGTCAAATAGTCAAATATACTTGTCTACGTCTAGTTTAAATTATTTGGTTTTATTTTTACACCCGAATGTGTAAAAACATTGGGATGATTTGGCTATTACAATTTGTTTTGTGTTTCTTTGAGTGTGTTTTCACTGCTCTTCTATCAAGGCACTGCATTTGGTTTTGTTCCCACTTACACGTGCGGACTTCTTTCTGGGTTGTGGTGTGTTTTTTAAACTCCTGCGTATCCTTCTCAATCCAGGGCAACTATCATGTGTGGGAATATGGGTTATAGCATAGATTCTCACATACATTGTATTCTTATCCTCTGGCAGACTCTTGTGTGTCAGAGTTCCTGTGCTCATACCTCTTTCATCAGTCATGGCTGGACAATGTATTCTGCAGCTGTAAGACAGCTCAGCTTATTTCACCATTATATAGCTGTAGGATTTCCCCATAAGCCCTGCTGATGGGAGAGAGGAGTAAGTAGAGATTCACTAATCTGAACATGACTTTACAGTGTGTCAAAAACATAGACCAGTTCATGAGTGTAGACCAGTTAATCAGCGAAGAGATTAACTGTTACTGATTAGTAAAGCTGTGCTCAATAAACATTACGTATGTGTTCTCTTTAACTTGGAAAGAAAACATTGCAGAAATTTAGGGGCAATTCCTCAGTCAGTAAAGGTTTATTTCATTTAGCTTCTCTTGTTTTTTCTAGTTTTGATTTTCATTGATTATCTTCCTTAATTGTTCTCTCTAAACTTCCTTTCACTTTTCAGTTCATGGAAATCAGGAGTAAGCAGTAGTGATTGGCTTGTGATGGCGGAATATGTGGCTTTTGTATATGGAGCCCAACGTTGTGTTTACCTCTTTGTTGTTCTTGCAGCTGCAAACTTGAAATAATTCTAATCTCTAGGTACTATTCAGCATCACTGGCTTTGAGATCATCTTTCACACTCTAACTGTAAATTTCATTGAGGATTTTTCATTTTGTTGTATTAGTTTTTGTTTCAGCAGCTGGTCTCATTTTAATAGACTCTCTTTCAAACTTTGAGGTAATATTTCTGACCTCAGTGATACATGAATAGACACTTCCTGCCCAATACAATTTTTAATTCGTCTGCTGTTCATTCCTTCTTCCGTACTAATTACTCATCTGTTCATCTCTTGTTGTCATACTGATCTTACTCTATTGTTGGTTATTAACCTTTGATTTTGATCTTCAAACATTTATTCAAATTCCAACATAGTTTGTGCTTCGGTGTATTTGCATATGGCACCGTGTACATGATTCATTAAAAAAAAACTGGCTACATGCAGAAGACAGACAACCTATGAATGTTTTTTTCTAAAGAAAAAGGTTATAGAAAAGCAAGAATTATCAGAGAATAAGGAGTATTGGGATAAGTATGGTACATGGAACTGAACTTCACCCCTTATTGTAACCTCTTTTGATATGAGTGGAATACACTAATTAGATTGCCACTTTTCAGATACTGCTAGGCTGTCTTTTCTGATAGAGTCAAAACAGTGTTTTCCCTTTATTTGTTGACTGCACAATATATTTACCTCAGTCTTTTTCTGGGATATTGTGTTTTTAACCTGCCAGAGTGCTGCTCAGCAGTGATGTAAAAAGAACAAAAATGTTGGTTTTCACAGAAAATTAGAGATCAGATGTTTTTCTTCATATACACACACACACAAAAAAAAAAAAAAAAAGAGATAATTATAAAAATCCTGCCATTTGAGAGTTGATTTTCTAAGTATTTCTTTTAAAAATTAACTAGGTGCTTCAGAATTTGGTTTCTGACTTATGGATTTTTTTTTGTTTTCATAGCAGTCATTAGAGGTGATATTTCTGTAACATGTGAAGCTCAAAAGTGAGCTTTGAACCATGCCTTTGTGACAAATGTAATGTAAATGCCTGTGTGCCCGCATGAAGTCTTACAATCCTTGCAAATATATCTAATGGCTGTCCCCAGTTACAGGTTTTACTGTAGATCATGCATTACCTTAATCCTTCCTTTGACATATAAAAGAAAATAAATTCTAGTTTTACTCATCTTGCTTGGTTCCTCATGGTTATTTACTAAAGCAAATAAAGATGTAGTTCTCTCCATCAGACTGTGCAAAACTTGCAGGAACAATAATATGCATGCATTCAACTCCAGCTGAAAAATCAGTTGGATTATGTTCAAGCAATGTACAAGTGTTGTGGGCATTCATGGTAATGTTTGTAGAAGAGCTTTCCCAAAGGAAGTTCACTCAAAAAGAGGAGGTAGAGAATTCTTGTAATGAGAGGAGAACACAGTGGTGTTTGAAAGGTAGAGAGAGTGTATTTCATCTCTAATTGAGGGCAAAAACTAGTGGAAGAAGTATGAGCAAATTTGATTTGAAGTGAATGCAAAAGCTTTAAACATAATGTTAGCTGGAACCAGGTATAGGATTAAAATAAAATTAATGAGAAAGAATGACTGCCTGCCTGTCATATCTCCTGGCTTTCTTAATAATACCCATCACCAGATTTTTTTGTAGCCCAATGTAACATTTGGCAACACAACTCCAAACTTCCAATTGTTGTCATTGCAACACTTAATAGTATCTAAAATGAGTAATTTAGCTAGTCCTACTTCCTGTATGCACTTGATAAATTTGCTATATAACTATTGTTCTGTTAATGGGAGGACAAGTGATGTGCCATAAAATGTAATGAGATTGTAGCAAATTTTGCTGAAATAAATCTAAATATTGTTTGTATTCTGAGATGTATGTGGTTTTTTTCAGGTGAAGGACATTCTCTCAAAAGTTAAAAATAACTATGTGGGGAAATCACTGCTAACAAAACCTCTGAACTCTGACCAAGTGGTAAAGAAGTTTCTCCATTTCTTTTCAGTATTTAACAGGATGGTCAAAATAAATGCATATGGCTTCATTTAACTTTGCCTTTTTACAGTCACTGTTCTATTGCTGAATATTAATACTGAAATTCAATTGCTATATGCTAACAGTGATAATCAGATAATTCCAGAATTGTCATTATAAAACAGACCTTGTGTTGATTCTTCCATTGTTCATTTTCAAATAATTTTGTACATGCATACTACTGTAGCATTACACAGATGCTATGTAGTTTAAAGTGGTTACCTCAGGATAGACATGTTAGTTAATGGATGGGGTTAAGTTTGAATTGACCCCTATAACTTTATGTATTTGTCTGTTTGAATTTCTTATTGTAACACTGCAGGAAAGATTGGAAAAAATCAATGATGCTCTTTGTAGTGAGTACGAGTGTCGACGGCGGATGTTGATGAAGAGGCTCGATGTGACTGTGCAGTCTTTTGGCTGGTCTGATAGAGCAAAGGTAAACTTGATGTATTTTTTGCTTCCTGTAGGTGGGAGTCTGCTGCTGTTCCCCAAGTCTTCCTACAGAATATGCATGCCATGGAAATACACAAATACACTTCCATCACTGTTACCTGTTTTTCAGCCTGTTCTGATCTCAAGCTGTAATATCCAAATCCTAGGTATTGAAGAAGGGGATGAATTTAATAAGGTGGCACAGTCTGTCCTTTGTGACTGTTTGCAGCTTCACAATTAGAAATTTTAGCATCCTTTGTTGGGGTTCCTCACTTTGATTAAAGTTTCCATCTCCCTATTTTCTGTATCTAACACCCTCCAAAGAAGTAAACTAGGAGGGAGCCTCTGCACCTTATCTGATGCAAAAGTAAGACAAACACTGGGCCTTAACATAGACTGGTATAAAGTCTGAGAGGTTACAGTGACTGCCCCCTATCTTGGATTCAGTGCTATTAGATGAACAGCTGTTTGACTGAACAGGTTATTTGAATACTAGCTTGCATGAGAAAATCACACAGTTGTTTGTTTTCCTTCAGGTCACTAAAAATTCCAAAGCACTCCTCTGTATTTGTTCTGCTGGTATTGCTTTAATTGTGATAATTTCATTTGTACTATTTCCTAGAACTCTGTATATTTAAAAAATAGTCACAGTATTTCCGAGCTGGAGATATATCTTATTTGTATCCCAAAGAGTAGGAGAGTAGGAAGATAAGACACACAAAGTTCGTCATTTGATGAAGGCACATGCAAAAAGCTGGAGGTAGATGGTTTTGTTCATTAGCAGCAAGAACAGCTTTCCTTCAAAGGTTTCTTTAGAAAGCTTAAGATGAATAAATCTTGGAAAGCTTACTGAAAGTATGGATTGTTACAAGTCTTTCTGACATCACAATATGTCATTGACACATGCAGAATTAACCACATGAAGTTCACTAAGTATCACTGGAACACAAGTCTAGGTGCTGCTGTGCTGCATTGGAATAACTCACTGTTTTATTTCTGAAGGGGTTGTGAATGCTTTTATGCTGCAAGAAAGGAAAAGGGGGGCATTTAGCTCAGAGAAGCCAGATGTCCCTTCTTGAATAACTTCCTTACAGCTGTACCAATACAATTAGGTATCTTCAAATTTAAAGTATACTTCTAAAATTTAATTGATGTGACTGATCACTAATTTAAGCAGACTTTGTCACTTGCTATTGTTCCATTCAAGCAATCTGAAAAGCAATGAATGCCCTTTTGAAATAGAACAATAGTTTAAAGAGATTTTTGATGATAAAGCAGTCAGATGATTAGTTTTCCTGTCTTATAAAGACTGTTGATGTGAAATATATGCAGTTACAGAAATAACCAGGTTACATACTAATTAAAAATAACATACTGTTTCAAATCTCTTTTTTTCCCCCATATTTCTCTTTATGGATGTTCATAACTTCTTTGAGAAGGTTTTGGGGATTGAAAATGTTCTGGCATTGATATAATTTGAGTTGTTGTGGGTTTTTTTTAAGCCAAGAGACATATTGTTGTCTCTTTAAAATTTGTTAGCTTGCTTTTTTTTCCCCACCATTAAATAGATATTGATACATTTCTCTGCTTTTGATGGTGTGGCATTTTGGGGATTTTTTTATTTGGGTTTTTATAACTTGTTCAGCCTCCAAGAGGGCTAAGTTTGCAGACTGAAATGGTTCACAAATTATGGAGTAATTACCTAGCAGAACAGTCTTGTAAAGGTTCAGCATGTATTGTCTGGTCTAGTCAATATTAAATGCTTTATTTCACTCTGAAGGTTATTCTAGATTTTCCCAGAAGGTATATTTATTTTTCATTTCTGCTAAATAAATGAAGCATCAGATTATGCTTGGAAAAAATCTAATGTTGTCTCTTTCTCAGTTTTGCTGCATTGATGTATTTTCTGTTTTTTTCCACAAGTTTGCCTTATGTTGAAGCTGGTCTGTTTTCATCATGTTTAGAAGCAATCCATTGAATATGGTTATATAAAGCTTTTGAGAGAGCAGTGTGGACTCCTTAAGTTTTAGTCTGTAGACATGTTGGAAGGCATTAAAGAATCTGTTTGATGCCAGTGGATAGAGGAGTTTCTTTTGTACTGGTGCTAAGTTTCAGCATCAATTAAACATAGTTAGCAGCACTTTCTGTGTAATAGCTCCACCAACAGGAAGAGAACTGCTGATAACTGGCACTATGCTTTGTAATATAGTTTGTATTTTTGGAAGCTACATCTTGTGTTCAGAGTGAAACTTACTGAGACCAGCACATGAGTTATAGTAAGTCTGTTGGCGTGTTTGGTACTTGGCAAGTAAGTTGTGTTTGGTGTTACCCTTTAGGTAAAAACAGATGAAATAGCACGGATCTATCAGCCCAAGCGCTATGCGCTGTCTCCAAAGTCCACCATTACATTAGCTCACCTGCTTGCTGCTCGCGAGGATTTGTCCAAGATCATAAGAACAAGTAGTGGGTCCACACGGGAGAAGACAGCCTGTGCTATCAACAAGGTATGCTTTTCTGGCATGTGATAAATGGGCACGGGCATTTCCAGACCTCTCAAGAGGAATTCTGGAATTCCACTGCTTTTGCTTGGTACCTTCATTTCATTTTTTCCATTGAAGAAAGGAAGGTTTGCAGTATTCCAGTAAACATTGTAGAAAGTCCTTTTTTTTATCTTCCTAGACAGTCAGTCATGCAACATGATGCAACAGTGTAGATGAGGTGGAAAAGTGGGGGGGTGTATGTGTGTGTAAATGACCTCTTGAGTTCAGTGGAACTGCACACCTCAAGGATACCTATAAGTATTTGTGGTATGAGTTCCTGAGCTACCTTGCCAGGATATTATTGTTTGGTTTGTAAACCCACTTCTCTAGTTCATCAGTGTGTTATAAATCACAAAAGTTTCTGTAGAAATGTCACCAGCCAAATTTTCTGGTTTGGCTGCAGTAATGAATCAACATTTTGCTGTTTTCTTGTATGTGATAAAAGCTGAATCTTGTGAGTAGTGACATATGAGTTTCACCATTCAAGTGATGACTAAACTTGATTTTATTGATTCCGTATTTACAGATTTTTCTAATGTTTTTTGCCTCATATAGATACTCTTTCATATGTTTTGATCCTTAACACTCTGAAATTTCTTAATTATTGTAGGATCTAAGAGAAAGGTGGGTTTTTTTTTCTTGAGAGGACTTTAGTTGGAATGCCTGGGACTGATCATGAAATGTTAACATTGATCACATGGTGTTTAGGAAATACAAAAGCAACAACAAAAAGACCTACTTGGCTACATGTTTGTTCTTCGTAGATGTTTGTTTTGTATAACTTTGTCCAGTGCATTTTCTCTTTTTATACACTGAGTAATACTTGCCATAGTCAAGCCTTTTTTTTTCCCTTTTATTGGAAGTGTTACTGCAGCATGTTTTGTTTATTCAGGCTCTTTACTGAGTGTCAGTAGTTTCTGATTTTAGGCAGACTGGTGTGCCTTTGAGAACTGCACATCAGTGTCAGTTGGTTTTTTTTGTTGGCTAATTTGAACTTTAACTTTGAAATTGAAGTAGAAGAACCACATCATAAAGGGTCTTTTCTGTATGAATTTATATGTGTATTTGTATATATGATATGTGTATATATTGCTTATTGCAATACTAATACTTCAGGTGTGCCGTGTTCTTCATAAAAAATTCACAAAAGTAATATGAGCCACCTAGCTGCAGTTATTTCTGTTTTAGAGGTGAAAAATGAGAACATTTTCAGAGTTCTGTTGTGGTGTTATAAGGACAGGAGATAGTGATTCTGCTGTCAAGCACTGCACTGAGAGGCAGTGTCTCTTCAAGTTATTGCTACTATTTTTTAACTGTGAAAATGACCTATTTTCCCATACAGGTTCTGATGGGGAGGGTCCCTGACCGTGGAGGCAGACCAACAGAAATTGAACCACCTCCTCCTGAAATGCCTCCATGGCAAAAAAGACAAGAAGGTGGTGGAAGAGGTGGCTGGGGAGGTGGTGGTGGTGGTGGTGGAAGGGGTAACTGGGGGGGTGGAGGGGGCAGAGGAGGAGGAGGTGGAGGTTTCAGAGGTGGTGGAAGAGGTGGGGGTGGCTACCAGGGTGGGGGTGGCTACCAGGGTGGGGGTGGCTACCAGGGTGGGGGTGGCTACCAGGGTGGGGGCGGCTACCAGGGTGGAGGTGGCTACCAGGGTGGGGGTGGCTACCAGGGTGGAGGTGGCTACCAGGGTGGAGGTGGCTTCCAAGGTGGCAGGGGAGGTTATGGTGGCAGGGGAGGCTATGGTGATCCATATGGTGGAAGGGGAGGGGGAGGATACCGAAGATACTAGAGCACTGTACATCTTAACAGAACAACTGGCAGAATATAGTGGTGGTGTTTACTGGTACTAGGAATTTAGATTTGTTGACTTGGGTTTAGGTTAGAATTAAGTATGACCATATGAGTAATTTCATTAGACCAACCGATGTTCTGAGTTCTCTTAGTTAACTGAAGTTTTATACTGAAATCTGATGACTGAAGTCCTTGTTTTTCGTACTGCTTATATGGTGTTTTTTATTATGTCATTTTATTTAAAATAAGTCTCATAAAACTGAATAAAACACTTTGTAAACAAACAAAAATGTATTAATGGTCAGACCTCTCCAGTTATTGCATGTTGTATGTCTACCCTCTTGCTCCAAAATGTTGTGTAGATAAAACAAAGTAGGCCTAAGAACTGGATGAAACCACTTTTAAAAGACTCAAGAATGCTGCTTTCAGGCTTATTCTCTTCATGTCATTGTTCTTCAATCATAGTTTTCATGAAAATTAATTCATTAATTCACTCATGTAAATGAATTTTAATTTCAAATGTTAAAGTCCTTAAGGCTTTGATCAAAATTACTCAATTAGATTTGATTATTCTTGTAGAACTGCACATTATAGTAATAGTATGAATTAATACTCTGCACAAATTAATCAAATCAGGTTATTTTTTATGTTCATAATGTATCAAACACTCTTTAATGGTCAGAGCATGTGATGACTGTAAAGTCATCATAGTGAGTTTTGATTGTGTCTTATTTTCATTTTACCTGTTTTCCATTGTGGATGTTTCATGAAAAAATTTTAAAATCAGATTGGGCAGAAAAGCTGCAGCCATCATTTCTGGTATGAATTCATGTGTATATCCTTGTGTATCAGCTTTGAGACACAAAATTTAAATAAGCTGAGCTTTATAAGAAAGAACATGACATTTCTTCTCATCTTTTTTACTTTCCCATTGTTTTTTTTTTTAATTATTCTATTCTCCCTTACCTTTTCTCAGTGATTTCTCTCTCTGCCAACCTAAAAGAAGCCCTGTGTTGACATGGTATGGGTGGGTGCCTTGTCCATTACATACACTGTTAGTCTAGAAGGAGTTAGCTGCCATACCATCATGGCTGTAAATAGATGCAGAGAGGAATTAAATTTAGAACTGTCACTTAAAAAGTCACTTCCTGCTGCCCAATATCTTTTAGATCTCCCGTGTTGTGAGGCCGCTCCTGAAAACAGAGGTAGAAAGGGGGTGCCGCCTGAGTTGGTTCTCATGACAGCGTTTATCAGGGTCAGGTCACTACAGAGAGATTCAGGAAGGCATCTGATTAACCTTGTGTGTCAGATGACTAAATAGCACAGTGGTCTTGAAGCACTTGTAATTGTAGGCATAACTGCAGGTTGAACTTTTAGATTTGATTTTGGATTTATGTTCCTCAGTTACAAGTTCTTTCTGCACAAGTTTCCTATTGGTGTCCATTGGGACACTTTAAACATGTTTTGGTTTTTTTTTACCTTCATGAACATACATATCATGTCCTGTTTCATTGGTAACTTCATGCATGAATGTAAAGTTCTGTTCCAAATCAAATTATCTTTCAAAAGGTTTTCTTCTGTTATTTCCTCTTTCATCAGTTTGCTTGAGAATGCTGCTTCTAATGCCCCGGTATGGCATTACCGGGGCTTTAGGGTCACAGCAGGTGCCTGATAAAAAGCAGCAGAAATTTTGCTTGCTAGAACATGTTAGCTGGGATGTGAACTTTTGCAGTAATGGTTTCATGTCACCCTACTGCTAGCACTGTAGTTCCTTTGCCAAATTTTTATTATGCTTCTTACTGGCCTAAGCTCTTGGCAGCCTCTGCAGTCATTATGGAGAGACACATGGGAGCACAGTACTGGTTCTCTTGATTCTGAGTTTGGTTTTTGCCTAACGCTCTGCAATAGCTCCCAAACCAATGACTTACCAAATGAGGCTGCTGGCCTTGGAGCCAAGTGTTGCTCAGCAAAGGAGTAGAGAGCAGCTTTTTAACAACCAAAGCTTTAAGATTAAATCTGTTTGCTCATCCCAGTGTTACTTTTTGCTACAGATAATCAGCAGTCAAACGTGTGGCTTCATCAAGGAACTACACTCAGAAAAACAAATCACTTATCTATGCTTAAAGGTTTCATTAGTCTTAGGATGCAAGATTGCAGCAGTTTAGTTAGATTGTTGTAACTGCAGATGTAGATGTGCCTTGGTGTTTTACGCTCATCAGTCTATCCTGTTAGTAGGCAGGACAGGTTCTGAATGAAGTAAATCATCAAGTGAAGCAGATACATGCCCACTTCAATTCTAAATCAAATTATTTCAGTATCATATTTCAGTTATGTGTATGTAGACCATATAAAATATGGAAATACAAACAGGCTGGAGATTTTCTTTTTTCATCTGGCCATGTCAGTTTTTCTTAAATAACTTGAAAATGTGAAGCCAGTAGTTAAAAAATAAAGTAAGCACCACCATATTTCATGGAGGTATCCTTTGCTGTCCTTTTGTCAGAATGTATGCTTTTAATTTCTTAAACAATGCAATAACACCATGAAAGTAATTGATTTAAACCTCAAGTTTTGTCTTGAAAAAAAGTATTTTCAAAAATTCTGTTGTAAGTAAAAGATCTTCATATATATGTTTGTGAACATTTTTGTGTTTATTCGCACTTAAGGAATACCTAAGTTAATATTGTTTAGTTTGTTGAAGATCTGAAAAAAAAAGGCTGGGGATTTTTTTCAGGAATTGAGAGAGACGCTCTTGTCAACAGCTGTAAACACTGAGGAATAAAGTACTGTATTTGCAATTATTTGCATCATCTCTTGTCTATTGTGATTTGGATCCACTATCATATGTTCCTCTTTTGTTTGTAAGAAGGCATTTCTGCTGGTGATATACAATAGTGGCGAAACTTACTTTTTATGGTAATGGAAATAACATGTATTTTGACCAAAATGGAGAAGGCAATAGATAACTTTATAGAAAAATTTTAACAGGGAAGGTAAGTCACAAGTCTGGGATTTTGTCTGGGATTACTAAGGAATCTCAGTTACATTTTATCTTACTGAAAAAAGATTTAAAAGCATAGTGATCTATATGATCACTGCTTTTGTCTTTACATAAACTAAGGAAATATTCTCCAATTACTTCTCAAGTTTTAATTTATTACTTTCTATAATTATGAAAAAAAACCACAACTTGTTTTGCATAAGACTAGAGCAGATATGCCATAAAATAGGAGTTTCACCTCTTGTTGTCTTCCCTCACATGATTGAAGATAACTGAATGGATGCCCATTTCCCCATATATAAACCAATTTAGGATATGGTATTTTGAAGTTTACTATAAGGTAAATAGCAAGTCTAGGGTGCTACAGTTCTGTCTGTGCAATAGGCAGCATTAGCAGACATAACAGAAGCCTTGCTTAAACTCGGCTACTTCACAATCTTTTCAAAATTAGCATTCTCAACAAAAGTGAGAGAATATGATAATAAAGATGGGTGCTTTGTAATGCTTGGAATAGTGAGTAGTAACTCAGTGTTTGTACTGTGTCAACCACTAAAATACTGAATAAATAATCTACTAATTCCTAACTTCCTAAATTTTCCCATGCACCATTCCAAGGCTCAGAGAAGGTGAAGCTGGTCTAGACACTGTTACTAGGTTAATGCTGCAGAAGGATCTCAGATGACAGTCAAGGAAGATGAGTATAGGTTGTATAGATTTCTCTGAGATACAAAATCAGAGGCAGCATGAAATGAAATTTTAATCTTTTTCTATCATAAATATTAAAACAAAGTCTTACTATTTATATAAAATCTTTACAATCTGTACACCTTTTCAATCTTCTCAGACAGCATTAAACTTTTTCAAGTTGCCATAGAGATCAGTTACAACAAAATAACAGATGCTGCTAGAACAAAAACGTATTTCCAAAACATATATGAGATAATCTAACAGCAATTGTATTTAACCTGAATATGAACAGTAGCCCTGCCTTGTAAATTATGATACTACTCAGTCTATTTACTTTAAACAATCAGAATTCACACTTAAAAAATAATGGGGAATGATGTTTGTTCTTTCTGCCTTCTTGTAAGTAGAGCTGGACCTAGAGGAGGAAGTTTCCATTTGAGAACAGTGTTTCCATTTGACTTAGCCATGACAAGGTAAATTTCAGTATCACTGTTTGATAACATGAATTCTAAACAGCACTTTTAATTGTGTCTCTTTTTCCTAACATAAGGCAACTTGAAGATTAACACAAAGGCAAGTGATTCTTTCTGGGTAGCATTGTCAGTTTTAACAGTTTCCCTGTAGTCAGGTTCCACTGTTAAGTCTTTCATACGGGAAAAAGGAAGTCCCAGAAGAAAAGAAGGGACTAACAGCACTTTAGGGAAAAAAAAAAAAAAAAAGAAAAGAAAAAAAAAAAAGAAAAGAAGAAAAAATAAAAGAAAAAAAAAAGAAAAGAAAAAAAAAAAGAAAAGAAAAAAAAAGAGGGGGGTTGAGTGGGGAGGAAGGAGACAACTTAGGGGCTTTAGGCAAATAGAGAACCTGAAGGTACGTAGAGAGCTCTGAAGTTATCCAGGTATCAGCTGACTTCTTTGAAGCAGGAAGTTTTCAGCACACATGAAGCACTGCACACTTGTTCTGAATGACATTCCTGCAAACAGCTCCTTTTTAAATAACAAGCAATCGTCACAGAGAAACATTAACTTAACACTTAGGACTGTACAAATCTGTGGTCATAACTCAGTTTGGAGTATTAAGTAGTTAGGTATACAGTAGCCTTTGGGCTAGCTGCTCATGTTAGGGCATTTTGCTTTTAACTACGAGGTTATGTTCATGAACTCCACATTCCATACCAATACAAAGATTATGTATACACACAAATTCTATTCAAATCCAGAGTTTGGACCACCAGTGAGCACTTACCTTGGCTGTACAACAAAATTTATGAGGCTTAGCTGCTCCTCTGGGGTATCTTTTAAATAAATGAAAATATATTCAACTTTTATCTTGTTTAATAGTTGTAGAAACAGACATTTATTTGCTAAATGCCTACTAGTTTGCAGACATGACCTGACAGCCATTCTGATTGCCTCACTGACCAAAGTGCAATCCCATGTTACTTGTTAATTCAGGTTTAGTGTATGAGTTTAAAAAGCTGCACAGTCTTCAGAGCTGTTTTTTATATGCATTTCAGTTATTTACAGTAATGTTACAGAAAATCTACTACTACTACTCTTCCCCTCCATTTGTTTTTACTTATAGACAGTTGCAAGCACAATCCAATTTCCAGACAATTTTGAATCACTAAACTGGCAAGAACATTCAAATTAACTTCATAAATAAAGCATTTGTATAGTTGATAATGACTGTAAATTGTGGATGGAATATTTATGCCACTTTGAACACAAAGCGCAGATACTATTGTCATTGACTAAATTTCAGTGTATAATGGAACTGGTAATTTAGAAGTATTGAGCATTAAGTGGACTTTGTTTATGATGTTTGTGTGATGACAAATATACAACTCTAAGTGTACATATTCTCTTGGAATGCAAATGCAATTTTCAAATAGGCTATTTTGAGAAGTAGATTTATCAGTAACTTGAAAGACTGTTTTAATTTTCTCTTAACAATATATACACTTTGTGTCTTTAAGTTACCTCCCTTGCACCTTTTACTATACAAAATTTACAGACATAGGAGCACACTCATCTTGACTCTTTATGTAAAGTGCATGTGAAATCTAGGAGAGAGAAAATGGAGAAATCTTGTTAGGAGCTCTGAAATGCAGTAGCTGTTGCACAGGGATTGCCGTACAGTTTCCCGCATAATATGGCTCTAAAGGTTGTGCTCAACAATGGCACCTACTTTGACGTGAGAGAAATATAATCAATCTTGTCCCATATCTACTGTATGGATAACTTGTTGTAAGGACAAGTTACCCCTTAAACCAAATAAGTGGAATTAAATGTTCCAAGTCATGGCATGGAAGCCGTATTCAATGTCAAGTCTCTATAGTCTCACTTCTGTTACTTTAATAAAGGTAATTGTTTAAGCAGCAGAACTTCTAAAGCTCTGAAAGATGCTTAAAATTTTTGTCAGTTTATCTTAAAGTGTATGGATCAATCAAATATCATTAGCTTAGCTACTTACTTTAATTTTCTTGTTAATTTTTGAATTAAATGTGACGTTCACTTAATGTTTTTAATTGGTTTCAGCTCCAAGAAGGAATTGTTTTCCTACAGTTCCACTTACTCAGCTTCATGAAACATTTGTTTGTATAAAACTGAGTTTGGAGTAAATTTGAGGTGACCCAGTCTTATGAATAGCTACTTTTTCAGAACATTTGTACAGTAAGGTATGCTGCTGGCAGCCAAGTAAGTCACAGGGAAATCAATATGGTCTTCAACAGGAATAGAGACTTCAACAACACTCTCACTCCTTTTAAAAGCAAACCCAGAAGATACTAGTTTCATTGCACAGATAATGCAAAATTTCCTTACAAGGTCAAAATTATTTTATACATTTGGGAGTGCATGTTTAAAAGGGAAATGTGTTGAGTGAAGAGAACATTTCCACTTAATATCCTTCAGATTCTCTCTCCAGTTCACTTGGTAAGCAGCTTTATCACAGCCCCTCTTTCAGTCATACATTCTTCTATTCCATAGAAGATTTTTCTCTCATCTGCTAGGAGCAGTCTCTGTGTTGTAGACCATCAACTACATTGTTTCTTTTCTGGATTGTGAGAGATTCAATAGTTTTGTGTGCCTGTTCCAGCTGGATCTTTAAACCTTCATTGTCTGCCTTTAGAATATTCCTTTCCTAAACAAACAAGAAAAAAAAATAGAGAATTGTATTTTATAATGCAACTTTTTGGGGACTGTCTGGTTGAATATTTAGGTTGGCTGCCATAAAAATAAATTGGTGTAGCTCTCATCAGAACCAGTAACTTATCTGAATATTTCCACAGTCTCTATTCTACCCGTTGTGTACACTCTGACAACTTTCCACCAGCTGGTATCTGAGTCATGTCCAAAACCTACACTTATCCACCCTCCACTGCACCTCTCATAACAACAGTAGTCTGGGGAAACAACAATACAGGTCATACATTACCTCTCTCCTGCTGCAGAAATTGCTGTACCAGAAGCCATTCATTCATAACATCATCTGCTGTTTAGTAATGAGGTCGGAAAGAGGGAGCAAGGGCAAGTGTAAATTACAGGGCTCAAATGAATGGGACATTTTAAAGAATGCATTTCTACAAGTTACATCCATGCTTCACATCCTTGTTGTATTGAATATACTGTTGATTGAAAGGGAAGTGGTTTGTACTGGAAGGTTGTCTTATCTTGGTCTTAAAAAACCATTCATCTTTGATAAAACACCAGTTCACTTTATCAGCACACCAAGGGATATTTTGAAAGTGATAATCATCATTCAAAGATTAGAGTGTGCTCCTGTGGTCTTCACAGAATAGTGATAAATATTGAGTAAAAAGTATGAAAATAAGACCTTGTTTCTCATAATTATAGCTAGATCCATCCATTAGTTACACCTCTGGAATGGTAATAGTTTCAGTTATAGCTGGATCTGTCCATTAGTTGCACTTTTGAAATTGTAGCAGTCTCTTTGATCTGTCTGGAGAGGTGTTTGTACAAACCTGAATTTGGGCCATGTTTGAGGTGACACAGTCACATGAATAGCTATTTTGTCAGAACACTTTAGAGTAACCTGAGACAATGGGGCTGATGCAGGTGAAATCTAGCAAGCATCATGTCTGTTCACAGCAAAATTTCTTGGTGGTGCTTACACTTACCAGTTGAGCAAAAGCAGAGCTCCCTATCCTCTCAGCCCCATATATTCTGTCACTTGAGGGAGCAGAGGCCACTAAAATATGTTCCTCATTTTATGAAGTAACATTCTGTCCTGAGTGATGGGATTATGTTCACATTCTAAAACTGGCAGGGATCAGTGTGATCATAACAATGTCCTCAAAGCCCTACACTAGAACTAAAATTTATCATTTAAATGAAGCATTGCTGGAAGTTAAGGTTTATGATGCCATTCATGGATTGTTTAATTGCAATTAAATTGGCAATCACTGGAGTGATTAAAGTGACACATTTCCACCCAGCCACTCCCCCACACATCAACCACTTGACCATACTGTTGTGTAAAACAGAATTTGTACCTGCTCAAGTTCCTGGTATGAGGGTTTACAGCTGTGATGCTCCTCCTTCATTTTCTGGCTGGAGTCCTTGTTTTCCCATTTAACAAATGCCTTTCTGCGGCCTAGGATTGGGCTTGGAAACGTGGATACTGGAGCTGCCTGGAGATAGGGATTTTCTGGCATCCTGTGTTCTTTCTTCTCTCTCCGCTTACGAGATACATCACCAGCCAGCAGTACAGGATCAGTCTGTGTACTTTTATGAATCACAGCTGGTTTCAGTCTCACTGAGATTTTCTGAGCTGAGGAACCCATGAGCATAATGGTTCTATCCTTGCTGTCTTCACTGTGCTCCACTACTTCTCCATTAGGAAAGGTGAATGATCCTTCTTCTTGTCCTTTAAAATATATATGGTAAATTAAGGCAATATCTTCTCCCAGAAAAGGAAAAACAGGAGGTGTGTTAATTAAACATGATCTTAATAAATAAAACATTTATTCCTTACTGAGTTTTACATTCATTGCTCTCCAATATAGGTGTCATTAGAAGTTTCTCAATGTTATGTCCCTTGAAACAACTCAGCCCGTCTCAGTAACACAAATATGGATCAGTAAGAGGAAAACAGGTGTGGCATCAAGGTCAGCTTGAGAAAAACTTTTATATGGGTAAGAGGTGGTTGTTATGTAGTGCTGCAGTCATTTCAGACACAGTCGATGCACATATTATCAAGAGAAATGGGCTGCATTGAGCTCTGCATGTGTGCTAATAGGAAGCCTAAGGTGGAATCCAGCAGTATGAGTCTTAAATATATCACAAAAAATTGATAATCAAAGTGGCAGGAAGCAGATTTGAAGAAGGTTAAATACAGTCAAAGAGCAGGAAAGAAATTCAAAGAAAGTGAATATACAAAGAGTTGGAACATGAAAATCAAAATAACAACAGAAGTAGCCTGGTGTTTTTCAAGGACAACATTCCTTCTTTGGAAGCCTACACAGTAATACACAGTAAGAAAATTTTATGCAGTTTGTTTGATATAAGGCAAAAAGAACAGAGAGGTGTAGGCTTTTAATTTCCAATTCTGTGGAAGATGGACAGATGGACAGAAGTTAGAGATTCAGCTACTGAAGTGGAAAAAATAAAAACAATTAGCTGTTGGTTTTCCTAGCATGCAGATACATAGGAAAACTGGCTTTATAAACTCCACATTAAAATTTGAGTCAGAATTGTAACATTGCAGTAGTCAATGTTACAACTTGCTAAAAATCAAGACTTGCTTGTCACAAGGTGAGAGAGTTAAGGAAGCCTGTTAGCTCTTCACGTCACAGGGCAGCTAGTTATTATGAGAGTCTAGCAGAATATTTACTCATTTTCTGGTGGAATTTGTACAACATACATTGTGTAGAGTGACAAGAGATCTCCTGGAAAGGGAGTCCATCCTTAGTCTAGAGCACGAATGGTGTTACTTGATACAAGCTAATATACACCTGTTTCTAATTTATATGTAGATGAAACACTGCAGTTAACTCACAAAACCTAAAAGGGTGCTGTACAACAGTTTTAAAAGAAAAAGAAGCAAAGAAAGGAAAAATCATCTACATATTTTGATCCTTTCTCACCAGGGAATTGTTCTTTAACTCCTACTGGGCAGAGGCTTGAAGCAAGAGCAGATGTTGGGCTGCTGTCTGCAACTGAAGTTTTGGGTCTTCTCTTGCACTCTATCACAACCAGGTCTTTGCACTGCTTATGACAGTTCATCCCACAGTCTGTAAACAAAACAACGTTTATGTGATTCAGTGCCTCTGGTGTAGCATCTAAAGTAGCTCTGACATTACTGCCTTCCTGGGAGGCAAGAAGCCTTCTTTGGTGTTCTCTTTGTGCATTACCTGTAACAACATCTGTAAAACAACATCCCTTTGCTATACATGCCTAAAACTCCTTTTCATTAAGAAAGTACAAAATGACACCATTCAGTCACAAAAGTGCTCTGACTGTAGGAGCTGCAGAGAAAGCTGATGCCTGTATGAGGAAGAAAACTGCAAAATAGATGTTAGGAATGTGCTGCACAATATTCACAGAATGGTGATGTTTCTGTCCAAGGGTCTGTTCCCAAACCCTCTGAATTCAGTCATGTCTTGTAAAGCATTAGAGCTGCCAGTTACAAGTTCCTTCATCTCTGCATTTCTTCTATCTGTCATACTATTCTTGAATCAGTCGTGTCCTCCCTGGGAGGACCTCAGATGGGTCAGCAGATATATCCACAGATCTCAGGATGATCACAGGTTTTTATTATTCCCTATCAATTATGGATTAAAATTAACAAAGTATAATTACCTTTGCATCTGTATCCTTGTTTAATGACTCCCCATAGCTGAAATTCAAACAAACAAAAAGCCTACATATTAATATATTTCTCTGCATGTTTGATACCCCCAGATAAAAAATACACTAAAAAAACACACTCTTTTCTAAGATCTGAGCACTTGCAGAATATCTTGTTTTCCTACACTTCTAATCAAAATGTCAAAATAGAACTATTTACCCCTTTAGCATAAGCTAAATAGAATATTTTATGTGACTCAATGACAAATAAAATATCTTGAGCTAGTCTACTGAATACATCAGCAGATGTGGCAGTTCCTCGAGAAGCTTTGGAGCTGGAGTAGATGGGGAATTCTTCTGTCTCAGCACCCTTATCTGATCTCAGCTGAACAGAAGATTGGAGGACAGTCAGTTTAATTAAACCTTCTGTGCCACAGGCAGAGGCATGTGATGCCTGTCTCAGGACATGAATTCTAGCAGCCCCGAGGAGTGGAAGGCTCTCCATTTGGAAGTCTTGCCTGAGACTGTTTTTGGTGACATTAACCAAACCCCACAAAGTATGAACCATGTTTAAACATACTGGCACTGCCAAGATGGGGGTAAAAGGTACCTTAAACATATAGAGAGGCAGAAATCTGGTGTTCACTGATGTTTTATATAGATCCATTTCTGTATATGACACAAGGCAATTTTGGGATAAAAAAGGCATAATTCCAAAGAAAGTTAACATAATTTACTAAAAATTAAGCTTACAAATCCAGCACAGTTGTCGCAGAAAGTGGGCCTTAAGTAAGTGGTCTCTTGGAAGTTGTGAGCAAAGCCAAGTCCTAATTTGGAATAGATTGAGCTAGCCCTCATGAAGTAAGCTGTTATTTCATCTCTGCTAATCAGACCTTCCCTGGAAGTAAACAAGAAAAGTTGTTTGTGAGACATAGCTTTTGTTAAATGCATAAGGAGAATTAAACATCTTTTTCTTCACATTTTATAATAGCAGTAGTTTAATGCACAAAAAACTAAAATTATCTTAGTAATCTTGCCAGTTGTTTCCAAAGTATACAGATGCTTATCTAAACATTTAAACTGCAGACTGACAGGATAAATGGAATATCTGCATATGTGATGCAACCTCAAAACTACTTCATAGTAAACCTCTGAAAAATCACTACTCTACTTTTCTATGCTCTAATATGTTAAGAAAAGTGTTCCTGATTTTATCAAAATATACATTTGCCAATTCTCTATTTTTAAGGGACAGCTTTATCATAGGAAAATTCTTTAGCAGTATATACTGGATATAATTTGAAAAATGATTATTTTTCTATTGTCTGTTTTTCCTTCTAAATGAGCTTGGATACCACTGCTGTAAGTCCAATGAAGACGTCATGCACAACACATTTAGAAGATGCTTTTGTCAGTTATGTTTTCACTTCTGTCTGTGCCTGAAGAGGATGCTTTTAACACCCTAATGATACAATACAATTTAAACACAAAACTCCTTAAATCTCTTCCAAAACAGATACGACAAAGTTGATAAGCAGGTACTCACCAGTCCTTAGCCATTACACAAAATGAAAATGGGAAACTGGCAGCAATCTTTTCAAATTCTTCCTGGGAAATGTATCCGTCCTGATCATGGTCATAATTTTTGAAGACAGACTGCACGAGGGAATAATATAATAGTTTAAAATGAGGATGGTCTAAATTACCATTTTAGAAAGCCTCCTACATTATTTATGGATTTCATCTCCCATCTTCTCCCAGTGTGTATTAAACAGTGCAACAGTCTAATTGTGGTTTTTTGCTTGAGACTAAAAAAGCATTATGATTTCTTGATTTGCAGCAAAACATAAGTCAACACAGGCGTGACTAAAAGCTTTGCAACACAACGACAGCTGTTTTTTACTTCTGCTTTAAGACCATTCTGTCCAGGCCCACATATACAACTTATACTAATGCACTCAATTAGTGGTCTTAATGGTGGTTTCTGTAGCCAAATCAGTGTAGCTGCCTAGCTAATTTTATCAGGTCAGTGTTATGAGAAAATCAGTTATAGGACAGAATTGTCAGGCAGACACCTGTTTCCACTTGTGGAATGTATTACTGTTTGTCACTGGCCACAAGGCAAGGAGCACACCCAGAATAAATTTAGAAATATATTCCAAAACAGCATGCATCAAAGGATGCCTCACAATATTAGAAGTACTTAGAAAGAAAAGGCATGAAGCAGGCAAGCAAAGATGAACTATTTGCATCTCTACCTCTATCAGTTTTGGAATCAATCACCTTACTTAGTAGTTTCCCATAAAGCAGGGGACACAAAAAAAAGCAAATGCTGCTTGTAACAAAGCCACTGAGAGGCCTCCTGTCAGAATGCATCAGTAACATGATGGAGGCCCTGGTAGAAATGGACTCCCTGGCTCCCTGAAAGAGTGACTCTGCAAGTACCCAAACCAGTATTCACACCTCCTGCTGGCCCTTTACCCACTGAAGGAATTTCCATCTCTGCCGCACAGCTGCTGCTGCTACTATTTACAGGTAGGCAAAAGTATCTGTTTGTGAGGACAGAAGTCCCATTCCGGTATTTTCTTGTATCTTGAGATTAAGGCTATAAACATTTACCATAATATGAAGTACACTGGCCAACCTTACTTACATCTACCATCCTCTGAACATGTTTGCTGATGGTTTTCGGATCAGGTTTTGGGGCCACTCCTGAGGCCCAGTCTGCAACTACAGGTGGTTTGGAAGGCGTCATAGGCTGAAAAAGATCGAAGTACCACATTAGTACTACATGGAGAGATTTTCAGTATTACACTTCTTCCATTTGTGACAGTGTACTATGTGACACAGGATTGCAGAAATGACCAGTTGGACCCAACATCGTTCTTTTGATAATTACATGGTCCTTAAGCTCTTTCTTAAATTGTTCAAAAGAGCAGTCATTCTTTAAATTGTCACAGTTCACTGACAGCCCTGTAAAATTACCATCTTTTCCATATTAATAAAACTGTAACAAAAGTACCACATAACACTCATGGATTTCATCATTTGAATCATATAAGAATTCTCCATTTGAATAAAGTTGAAAAAAGTATCAACTGCCAAGATTAAGATTGATGTCATGTCTCTACACAACAACTTCATTTGTCTTTGTGTTCATATTATAAAACCTGATATGGTGTAAACTCTGCCACATATTCTGTCTTAGACTTCATCATCAACCAACCAATTTGTGCTTTAATAGATTTCACTCAGTCTACAAAGCTAAAGTGTTTTTAATTTAGCATATAATAAAATAAAATAATAAACTGAATGCAGGAGATCAAAATTTCTTTTTAAAAAATCCTGGTTTTAATATACAATCACTCATAAAAGCCCTCCTCTTTTTAAGAATCTGTAAAGGCCCTTACAGCAGCTCGGTGACTCCGTGGCTCTCGTGCATACGAAAGTTCATAAATTTCATCTTCTGTGTAGTAAAGATCAAGGGACAGCTGAAAACAAACACATTAGTTTAATCCCAGAACAGTCACTACTACTTTATACACTTGCTGCTGGAGTGCACTCATATTTTTTGGTGCGTTACTTCTTAATTTAGATTACACCTAGAAAAAAATGAACTTGAGCTGCACAGGTGTTCGCAGTGGTTTAAAATGTGTCCAATTCTACATTACAGACTATTATTGCCATTATTTGGAAACCTGCAACATGGAGTATTGGGAGTTCAGAAGCTCCTGCATTGAAATTAATATATTAATTTCAATTAATATTTAATTTTAACATATTAATATATTTTTATATATATCCCGTCATATATACATGCATGAAATGATGACCAAAGTTCTACATATTTGTAATAGCTGTTTTTATAAAATATTTTTTAGAAGGAAAAAATACTTAGAATAATTTCAAACAAAACATTTAAATAGCAGGAAGAAGTAAGAAGTTCACCATTTCACATAGCTGAATTTCAGCCTCTGGGTATGTGTGCTTAATCACACACAAAGGTGCTCCCAGACAGAACAAATAACCTCAGGCACATAAGCATATTTATGTATTAGCTTTTTCCTGAAGCAGGGCTTGTAACCAGCAAGTGGAAGTGGAGTATCTGGTTTTCCCAAGATGAGGTTATTGTTAAGGCCAAACAAAACTGAGAAACAAGAAAGGAAGATTTACTCTTTTAATAGAAGGTAGTATTTTAAATTACTAGGAGAACCCAAAACTATAGTTTTAACAATGTCCTAGGTAGCATAAATTTTTTAGTCGCATGAGACTGACTAGATAGGACTGGGAGTGAAATACATCAACTGTATTTGACTAATGTTTATGTCAGACACTTTCTTAAGTACCAGAAGAGACTTGGTTAG
Organism: Taeniopygia guttata; assembly: GCF_048771995.1. Classification (NCBI taxonomy): domain Eukaryota; kingdom Metazoa; phylum Chordata; class Aves; order Passeriformes; family Estrildidae; genus Taeniopygia; species Taeniopygia guttata. The sequence goes on along the minus strand of NC_133030.1, from coordinate 34,261,091 downwards.
AAATGCAGTATCTTGAGGGACTGAACTTTTGTGTGATTTTGTTGTCAACACAAGGAGTCTTCCTTCTGACAGTACAGTGAAGCAGAAATGAACATTTCCTTCTCTCATAGAAAAAATTTGAAGCATACTGCTGAACTGGCACCTCTACCCTTGCTACCACATAAATCATCACCAATCTTTTCTCTTCTATTCCTGAACGTTTCCCCTTTGGGGAAAAAAAATTACAACCTTATGTATTCATAGTTAATTAATTAATTTAATTCTCTATTTAGTTATTTGATAGGTATATGACATTTTTAATTGGATGTATTTATCTTATCTAACACACTTACTGTAAGCAAGTGAACAAGGTCCATATTAGCCTCCAGGGGAAGTGGCATTTCCTGGAGTTGTATCAGCTCATCTATGTGGTTATAGAGAGAATATAGTTTGTATACATTAATTTTTTTGTCCTCCAAGTAGTCTGGCATGCCCTCATAAAGGGATATCAAGTCTTTCAGGTGGACTCCAAGGATTGGGATCTTAAAGTTACTGCACTCGTTATAGGCACGTCGGTAACTATCATAATTTCTGTAAGATGAAAGCAATTCTGTCATTTCATTAAACACCTAAAAATAAGAAGAAAACAAAAAAATCGGCACTGGTTACTGTTTCTGCTTTTGTCATACAGCACAAGAACTTCCCATGTTATTTTTAAGGAATTTACTCACGACTCTTGAAAAAAAAATTTAAAACTTTGAATGAAATCTAGGTATTCTAGATTTTCTATACCCATAAATTAGGTATTATTAGGTATAATTACTAATACATAATTATAGATGGGTAATATATAACCTAATCTATAATGCTGGTCTCCTTACACTCCCCATTTATTCAAATGAAAATAAATATGATTCTCTTGAATCAGGGCAGTCTGTATTCAGTGTGTAAGCATAGCACAAGCTCTCTGACATTCATAAGAGCAGCCATCTTCACATTAAAATGTGGAATGCATTCTCTGACTTTCAGGAGACCAGCTGGAGCTGCTGGAGAGGTCCTGGCAGTGAAACCCTGTGCTGTGCCATGATCCCATCATGGTGTGATCAGAAGTCATACTATGGTTCAAGGCAGCATACCTGTCTTTTTAAGAAAAATTTTTGCAAGGAAATGAATTAGAAACAGTATCTTGGGTTTTTTAAAGGCCAAATTAATCTTTAGTCTAGCAGTATAAATGTTTCCCTTTTTTAAAATTATACAGGTACAAAGTTGACTCATTAACATAATAAAATCAATGGACTAATGTTTTCTCTGGGAAATTCCTGTCAAAGTTCTCCATTTGTAGCCTTTACTAACTGTTTGATGTAGTTAAACCTCGAAGTCTGTTTTCAAGTCAATAATTACCAGCCTTTTATTACCTGCTTTCTATTAGCTTTCTATTTCCTGTATACAATTTCTTGAAACAAAAAGTTATTCAAATGATGTGCACACATGCAATCCTTAAAATGACAAAATTTGAAAAACATGTTTCTAAAATTAGCTTTCTAACTGATTTGATAGATCCTGATAGCTGTAACCATTTCCAGTGGGAGGCCACACTTCAGGTCCTTACTCCAAGTATGCGCTGTTCGTTTAGGTTGATCATACTGTGACAAAAACAGGCTCATTAGATACCTTCATGGACTCTTTCAGGCCCAAAAAGAAGAATGTATCTTACTCTTTTAAGAAGTCTTTTAAGAAGCCACATGATGCTTAAGAAGCATTGCTAAAAAAAAAAAAATGTGCCTTCCTTCCCTTTTTTAATAGCTTTCATTGGTATTTCACAAGAATTTAACTGGAAATTAAGATTCCTAACAGTCCACCATACTATGTGGCTAAATTTGTTCAAGTCAAAATTAAATAAAACCTGTGAAATGGAAAGATCAGAAGAACAAAATCAGTCCTTTCACTCAAAGTGCAGAGCTCTGTGCTAGCATTTTACAGATTAAGGATGATCCATGTTACTACAGAAGACAATAGTTTTGTTTTCAAGTGTTCTAGGATCCAATTCTCTGTTTTCATGTTTGAATATTATTCTGAACTACTGCATGTAAATGAAAATGCAGCTCATCACATCTGAGACTAAATGAGAGAACTTAGAGAATCTATACAAGTCTTGAGGAAAGGTGGAAGTTGCAAGAAGTGTAGGAGTAACTGTTGATGTAGAAATTAAATAATAAATAAAAACCCTTCAAAGCCAAAGAAATTTTTTTTCTGTCTTTTCATCTTATCCAACGAAGTAGGGTTACTTTTAGTGTGTGCAGTGACAAAAAAAGTTAAAAGTTCAATTATTTGTAAAACTTAGAGAAGCAATACTAACCTTAATTACATCATGAGGAACACATGAGCTTGTTTCCTTGAGCCTAGAAATGGAACTGTGACAGAGACCTCCTATCACTGCCATTAATGTGTTGAAATTCTGCAGCTGGTGGAGCTTCTGTGTTCATATTAAAAAAAAAAAAACAAACACAAAACAAAGAAAAACCACAAAAAAACAGTATAATTTAAAAGTTCAGGTTGTTCGAATTTTAAGTTCCTCTATTGTCTTTGTCCAAAATCTTACAAGTTTGTGCCATTTGCATTTTGGTGCTGAGTTGTGCTTTTACTGGGTGTAACATGAACTTACTCTACTGTTATTAAATCAAATATTAAATTTTCAGATACAGTAAGTCTTCAAAGTACCTCTTCGTACTTCCCCTCTTCCCAGAGTCTACCACACATAAGAAACACTGCCTATTATCTTGGTTATGACTGCAGTTGAATTAGTATGCAAGGAATACAAGTAGGACCGTAGTTCTCCATTTACCCGGAAAGGTGTTTCTGGTGGAATGCTTCTAATTACAGCCAAAGCCATGAGAGTTGCTCAAGCTTTGGAAAGCTTCCCAGCCACAACTGGGAATCTCACATGCTGATTCAAAAGCAAGCCTAGTTTTACAGTGAAATAATTTCTTCAGAATGAACATGAGGAAGTCCTGGTGCTGTGACACTCTAATATCTGAACACTTGGTAAGAAGCACACTCACACAAATGCAGATGTGGCGTGTATGAACCAGGAGACCAGTGCCAACACTCCCAGCTCACCCTACAGTAGTAGGATGGGAAAAGCAGAAAAAAGGGCTGCATCAGAGAAAGACAAACACCAAACATGCTAAATTTTAACTGACCTGTGCAACATGAATAAACTTGATGAACACTTCAGCCCGCAGCTGTGGTGTTGGTCTGCTGAGCACCATTAGCTGCACCCACTGAGAGATACCATTGCAAAGAGAAATTGATCTTTCCATTGTTGGGTTCTCTTTCACACAACTATTCACAATGTAGTTCTGATAATCTGAGAACTTAAACAAAAGAAGCTTAAATGAAAATTCATGTAGTTTCATATGCCTCATGATCTGTGTGTGGACAGAGGCTTTGCAAATGAAATGTAAACTATATCTTTTATACCTGAACTATCCATAAAACTGAAATCTTTCATTTGTAAAAGCTTTGTTAAGTTCAAAGCAGGGACTTCCAGTAATTGAATTAACTGAAAGGTTTTTTTTGCCATATTTCAGAAGTCTTGGCTCTTATAAATCCTAGGGGGAGTAGAACTGGGACTTTCCTCCCAGACTCAGTGACTTCATAGAATCATTGACTTCTATTGGGAAGGTTAAACAGAACTTAAATTGTAATCTAATAACTCAGTAATAGTTTAAGGGAGTTCAGTCTTCTTCTTATGTATTCTGTAGCTTGGGCACACTTCTGAATTAAGCTACATCAATACAAAAAGCAAGCTCAATGGGAGTAATACAAAACTGTGATAAAACCATTAAGAGTGAGGGATGCAGAATCCTTGATGTTTTTAATACAGCTTGTGAGATTCTCTTATTTGATCAAGGCAATCTAAAATTTTTCAGTAGATACCTGCAACATAGTTCTTTTTTAAGCCGTTCTTACATTAAGATTAAAGAGAAGAAATAATTTGCTTTTGTTGATGCAATTTTTATCCATTGTGTTGATTTATCTATTAACATAAGTCCACAAGAATTTGAATCATCAGAAATTGTGACATAGGATTTTTACATGCATTCTTTACTACGGCCACTAACATCTTACCAAAAACACTCATAGCTGTAAGAGACATACATTCTTTTCCACAGGAATATGTGGAATAGCATTGATCTTTAAGCAAAGGTCAGGCTGTTGTTTGTTTCTTACTCTCCCTCTCTCACCTTCTTGCAACTTCACAAATTTTTTCCATTTGTTTAATAAGAATTATTAGCACTTTAAAAGCAGATGACAGCAGACACCTCTAGGTTTTTCCTTATTAAACTAAAAATTGAAGAAATATTAGTAATAAGTAGAGTTGTCTCTGAGATTACATAGTACTTACATTACAATTACTCTTTGAATTTTGAACCCAGACAGCTTTTCGCTGGATTTTTTGAAATTTAAGCAACTCCTATATACAGATAGATAATTTTTAAGTACCTGACTACATAATTATGAACTTCATAGCAGTTTCAGTACAACTATGAATTTTTTTTTTTTTTTCTCAGCAGTCATCTCCTTAGGAATTTTTTTTTTTTTTTAATGCTGAGGAAAATAATCTCTAAAGTGCTTCTTGAAAGTTTTGAATTAATTGTGGTACACAAATTTATTGAGGTCAACTATAACAAGCTTGTTAGTGGCAGATATGCTAAAGTAGTTTAGGTATTTAAATATTGCAAGAGTTATTGTGATGACTAACTTAAGAGCCTCAACAGGAATCCAGAATCCAAATTCTTACAAAAGATCGTGGCCTCCCTGTACTTTATGACTAGAGATTAAAATACTTTCTAATCACCAGCATGCCTCCAGTCATTACTCTGTGAACACCACTCCTTGCATTTTAATTTGCTGCAAGATGGATGGGATCTCATGGAATATTTTGCTGTATGCTGTGTATGCAATCAAATATTCCCATCTGACTTCCAAATGCCCAAGCCTTTAAATAGTTATTCCAGGGACTAGTAACACAGCTGGTCATTTTCAATCTTTCTCATGGTGTATGATACCATACTAGAATAATGAAAGGATTCTGCGGCTTAGCACATCATGAACATATTCTGCAAAGATTTAATTAATATAACTAATTATTAATTACATATTATTTTCTGACCCTAAGTCTCGGCAAGCTCAATTTATACAAAAACATATGCAGGTACCCTGCACATAAAATGCATACATGTATGTAACTGTTGGAACTCCATGACACACCTGACACTCTGACTAAAACCATACTTGTTATACTCATTAATTACCTTACATCTGCACAGAGGTCTTGAAAATGGTAAGTTATATAAGCTTTGCATATTATTACTGCCTACAGGCAGCAATCTGTGCATGACTTCAGTTCTACAGCTTTTCGAGTTTAACACAAAACACAGAGTCACGTACTGTCAGCTCAAAACCAAGTACATGAAAACACGACTGTGAAATCTTCCACCATCTAGTGAGAGCCCCTTTTCTTGCATAGGTTCAGCTCCATATTGTAGTGTTACCAAAAAACCCACCAAAAACAACTAAATAACAAGCAACAAAAAACAAACAAACAAAAAAAAAACCAACAAAAAAAAGCACTGAAAAAAACACTTTGCTTTAAGTCTTACTATCACACAGACTTTGCAACACTCCTAGATTTTGGTCCATAACATTAACTTTTCCATGTGTAAACTGTATCAGGTTTGAAAAGAGGGAATGTTGTACCATACAATGATGCAAGTGAAGCCAAGGTGCATAGGGAAGTTTGCATCTTAGCAGCTACAAACATTACTGAGACAATAAATCAAAGGAAAGAAAAAATATCTTAGATAAATCCTTTAAAAATATTTTTGTATATGAAAGCTTGTATAATAAAATATGTTTAACTTATTAAATTTGCATTAAATGCATAATTTTTATGCATTAAAAATGGCATTTTCTAAAGTGCTTTCTTATCTCTGGTCTTTATTTTGTTATGCACAATCAAAAAGGCAAGCAGAGTCCAGTGGCCATCTTCAGTGCAGTCCCTTAATCACTGCACAGGATTGCTGCACTGTTCACTACAGAAGGTTAGCACTCCAGGAGAATATTCCAAGTTTCCTTTATCCCATTTCAGCCTGATTACTGATTTGAGTCAAAGGATGCTGCCTGTTCTTGTGCCCAATGACATCCCGAGCTTCTTTGGAAGGTTTTCTCCTCTCCTTCCAAGTGATCTTGCCCCAGTTCTCCCACAACTGAGGTTCATTCTCTCACTCCCATATGGTTGTAGTAGAAGGGTAGTTACTCAGAATCTAAGTTACATTCAATACTAGTAAAAGAGTCTGGAAACAGACTCAGCATGTCCAACATCCTCTATGGCAGAGTTAATCTTGTACTACTGCCTACCTCTCTGCCATATTTCCTATGTTTTTCCTATATTTGCTTAATATTAACAAATAATTACGTAAATAAATAAAATAAAAATAACTTACTGATATTCTTCTGAAAGACTTAAACTCAAGATAGGTAAGGTGGTCTGACAGCTCCTCTGGCTCAAGGTGATCAAAAAGAAGTGACACTTTCCTTTTCTTACTGGTGTTGGCCTTTACACGCTGTGTCAGCTTTCTAGACCAATCCCTAGAATTTCTTTTAAAACACAATTACTCCAAGTTATTTACTGAAGAGCAAACTTTTCCTCATTTCCTAAGTCAGAGGTAACATTGTTTTCATGCCTTACTGCATTAAAAAATGAATTATTTGAATTTCAAAACAGCAAACTCCTTTCATGCATTAGAGATTATATGACAAAATATTATTGCTACTCTTTATTGTATTGATGTAGCACTTTAAGTACAATACAGCTGTCTTACTAAACATCATGAGAGTCTATATAATTTCTGCAATCAGTTCTACATTTTCAGAATAGCAGTAACTTTGCCTTCATTGAACACATCCAGCGCTCCGCCATTTAGTAACCCTTAGATTTCCTTGAGCAACCTCTGAGTATGAACTGTCTCTCTTTGCTATTGACCCACAGAGTAATAACATTTATTTCAATTTGAAATGCTAAATATCCTCTATCATAACCAGATCCAAAATGTAAGCTAAATTCTGCTCTGCTTCAGCCTGTGCATTTCCAAAGTACAAATAGACACTTGTTTTGTCAGTTGTACTGTTCCACAGAACTATCTCACTGGGCAAACATGTCTTCCCAAGAAAGAACTATGTGATGTACAACTCTAGGATTTATTCTTGTCACAACAAGTATTTTATAACCAAAGTCATCTAAACAATATCAAGAGTCTGACAACACAAAAACTATATCCTCACTTACCTTTTTTACCTCATCTGTTATTCAATCAAATTTTATACTTTTTTTCAGTGATTTCAAGTGATCTTGCAAAACCATTAGGTATCTACAAATTTTCTAAGTTCCCTGGACAAGGTAAAACCTAGCTGTCATAGATAATCAGCGCAAAGTCTACACTGTAACTAAATTCAATCTAAGCCATTCCTGAAAGGCATAATGTTCCACTACATAATGTATATTTCATCTGTAATGAAGTATAAATTCTTGTTAGGATAGCTAAAATATTACTTATGAGAGACGTTATATTAGAATACAGGAAATTCAGAGCAAAATTTTGTTTTCTGAGTATATTGAGACTTCGACACTCACATTTGAGATGTGTCAATTAGACGACAATGTAACTCCTCACCATTAGCTCGAACCACTTCTTGAAATTCCTCCATAGCTGTGGATAGTTTAGAGTCCATTTTGAACATAATCCAGAATTCTGTAATCCAATACCTATTAAAATTAAAATAAACATAATAAAAAAAAAATTTTTTATTTAGTTAGGCTGAAATTTAGTATGACCCTGTGTGGCTTGCGGAATGTTCCTTTGGTCAGCCCAGGTCAGCTGTTCCAGCTGTGTTCCAGTCTCAAGCTTGCCCCCAGCCTGGCAGGGGCAGATGTGAAACAGAAGGCATTGATGCTGTGCAATCATTGCTCAGCAAGAGGTAAAATAATGCTGAGTTTTACTCACAGATTCAACACACAGCATTATAGAGGCTGCTATGAAGAAAGTTATCTCCATCCCAGGCAGACACAGTACCCAGCACTATGCATGTAAAAACCTGTTCTTGTTGGAAAAGTGGAAATGCACATTTTTATGGATGCATGTAAGTTTGAATTTGCCTGGAAGCAAAATGTTACCAGCTCTCACACAGTACTAAAGCATGTTGACATAACCAATAATAATCTGCTCTGAGATAATAAAATCATCACAATTTAAAACAAATTCTACTTTCTTGTTACTAATAACTTCCCCCTTTGTGAAAAAAAGCAGTATCCTCAATCTATTAGAGCTGAATATTCTCCTTCCCTTCTGTTTTCTCTAAACTGAGATACTTTATTATACTTAAAAGGTAAAAATTAGTGTTCCAGGACCATTGTAAGTAGAATTACTAAGGAGATTAACCTACCAAATGCAAAAGATCTTTGCTTAGCATAAAAATATCTGCAATATCTCACTTAGTTTTTAACAGACCTATATAATAATACTATAATAAACACTTCTATCATTTCCTGAGCACTGTCAATTTTCACAGATGTTTAAGATACAGATTCATATAGACTCCGTTCAAAATTTTGATCTGACAACTCTTGCACTGATTTAAACAGATCTGCTAAAAGCCAATTGGACCTTTTTGTGTAGAGCTGCTAAAGTGAATATTGAAAAGCTGTTTCTCTTTTTAATGTCAATTTCAGACATGAAAAAAAGTATTTATATTTGTCACATGGACAACTGCAGACTAATGACTAATAGTACCAACCACAAATATACTCACCTCACAAAATAGCAGATCTTCACACACAACATGGAAGAATTATTTTCTAAAGCATTAAGATAGGTAGAAAACTGTTAAGGAAAACCACATCCACTCACATATCATGTAAAATGTAACATGCTTGATATTTCCCAACCTGTAAGCAATAACAATCATCCTTACCAAAGTTTATTGCAATAATGACTACTATGAGTAATATTGATGCTGTTGCCAGAGTACTGAGTAGTGTTAACCAGTGAAGGGATTCTTTTTTCTACATGTTTCTTTTCAACATGCCTCACAGTTTCTCATTAAAATTGTGCATTGACACCTGCAATTAAAATTTGAAATATTCATACCATATTTATCAATCAATGCATTTATAAAGCAATCCTTTTCAGCTAAATCACTGGAGATAAAAAAAAAAAAAGCTTTTTTCTTTTAAACATAACCAGTTGTAGACAATGGCAGAACAAAATGTAAATGCCTCTCCATAGTAACCTTACCTTTCTAGCTACAATTCATTTAATTTGCTCTGGTGACTGAAAGGAACAACCATATATTTAGTCTATTAGCTCCTTAAAACATGTTTTGATATTGTAGCCAATGTCTGTTGAAGTAATAGAAAACCAATTTTGAAAAATGTATTATATATATCTTGATTCTTCTGATGGCACATATTTTCAGGCCTGAAAAACATAACTTAATGAAAATACCTTGTGGATCCATTCACAATCTGATTGCAATTAACTGCAGCCTAAATCTACCACAGCTGAGGGGACATACCATCCACCCTTTCAGCATGCTTACACTAAGCTGACTACAAAACTGGTGAAGTCTGAGTAAGTTCCCAAATATTTTTAAGGGCCCCTCTCTGAATGACTAGAATTAGATGGCTTATAAAGAACTTGTAACCACCTGAAACCACTCCCATAATTTATGGGATGGGAAATGGTGCAACTGGAACACTTGCAAGGTTTTGCAAAATACAAGAGCCCAGACTACCTGATCCATTCAAAACTGTCTTTAACTTTCAATGTCTTTACAGGGAGTTACACACAGAGTTAAAAACCAAGCTTGCAAAATATGCAAGTCTAATAAAAGTTTGAATTGCTTTTCTGGTTCTAGAAAACGTTCCATCTCAGAAAGAAGATGCAAGAACTGACTTAGTTCCATTTTCCAAGAGCTCAGGAGCCTAAGTGAAATGCTACACCACACCACAGCTGTAGCTTAGCACACTTGATCCATCACCTGCCATTAGAGAAGCAGCAGGACAGTCCTGCTACAGACAGACAGTCAACGCTCCAGTAAAACTCTGTTGCCAAGGGTGCTGCTTGTAAATGCTTGGAAGATACAGAGTTTAGGAAAGAAAAGATTATTAAATTGAATTGTATCAAAATTGGATGGAGATTCTTAGCATGACAGGTCTCCATCCTGTACTGTGCTCATCTAATTAGGAGTAAACATTTTGTAAAGCTAAGAAGACAGGTAACATATTCCACAATTAAAAATTCCAAAGAAAGACTAGTATTGTGAATATGATCTAGTAGCTACAAAAATCTAGTGAGCCAAAAACACACATATGAGTTCAGGCGGTCAACTTAAAATAGGAACAAATAGAAAGGAAAAGCTTATGGCTAATTTCAGCAATTTTGAGCATGTGTGAGAGAAATAATTTTCATTGAAAATTTTCACACCCTGATGATACAATTTTGTTCTTTGCTGTTTGACTTGATAGCGGACAGAGACAGAAACAGATTTGAAACTTAGCCCAGGTTCACAGTACCTAATTGAGGTGGCTACACTCATCTGCATTCATCTTACACCTGCTAGATATTCCCACCACAGCCAACAGAGGGTGATTTATCCTACTTAAAGCCTGACTTGGAGTTTCATCTTTTCCTCTGTGTATAACAAGTTAAACCCAACAAACAAAAAACACCAACCCTAAACCAAACTAAAGCACACCATACAACCAAAAACTGTAAAGAACAAATATACAGCTTAATTAGTGGAATACTAATACACCCACAGATTAAATATCCTCTACTTACCATCTTGAACTCGTCAGGCTATCAGGTTACCTTAAAAGCAGATGAACATTACAAAGGATATAGATCAACAAGTTTCTGAAGCATGTCTGCAGAGGAGATGAAAAACTGATGCATGGCCAGAATAATTTTTAGCAGCTGGTTGTTTTGACATGCATTTCCTTCTAAATCTAAAAAACAAAAAGGATTATTCATATTGAAATCTTGCTATACTTTCATAAACAATTTGCAACAGGCTCTTTCAGAATCCTAATTCTAATCAGGTCTGTTCATGTATGCTATTTCAAAGATAGCAGTAACTTACTAATAAGAAAAAAAAAGATAAACAAAAAAGATGTGTCTCAAAAGTAATCAGAATCCCATATAATTATACATAATTATCTAAGCCCAGCAATGTTAAATGCTTAGCTTTAGGCATATGAATACAAACTTGCAAACAAATCACTGAACTGTAGAGCAAAGTAGTTCAGTTACTGATCCACCTCAGCCAGTCCTTGGTATGACTACACTTATCAAACAGAACAGCAATATTCTCAAGTATTTGTGAGCCTTTTTGTACAGATGACACACATAACACCAAAGTGCACACACAGAACAGGATCACAGATGTACATGGAATGAAATACAACATATGCTAGAAATTCAGAGGTTAACCTGTGCATATTCCCTGTGCTGGACCTAAATGCACTGCACATCAACTTGAACTATGCATTACAGCGATTTCAGCAGAGGAACGGCTTTAGACTACATCTGTCTTCTAGTGGGGTTTTTTTTTTCCATATGTCAAAAAGATCAAGGGCATGAAATGTAGCAAAACACTTTAAGAAGTTTCCATTTCTACAATAAACAGTGGTGAAAGTGTTTGTAAATATTAACTGACAATGTTCTCCCACAGCCAGTCATAAGAAAACCTAACTAGCTTGAACTGGACTTTGACACCCTTTCGAATACAAAAGAAAATTTATCTTCTTGAATTATTTTAAATAGATTAACCTCTATGGGAATAAATGTAGTTATCTCTTTAAAAAGCAGTAGCAGGAACAAGATAGAGACGCAAACCACAATATATTGGCAAAATGGAAGAGGGATGTGAAACAGCAGATTTCCAGTATATGAAATGACATCTACTGCTAGGGAAGGTAGGGAGAAGGCACTTTAATTTGCACATCACCAAAATGGGACATTAAACATAGCCCATTTGCAAAACATGATGATCCACATTAGTTACTGGGTGAGAATTTCCATGCCCTTTTACAGGAAGATACCAAATGTATCTACCTTCAGTGAAACGGGCAAGGGGAAAGCCTGCCTGTCCTACAGCCCATGAATGAGGGCAGAACAGACCCCAAAGAAGTCATTGATCTTCCTTTTGGCTTATGCTACAAGTTCTGTTTTACAGCATGAACCAAAGTTTACATGTTCCTTTTTTGCGTTCACACATAATTTCATTCCTTACTAAAGGATTTACTTCCTTACTGAGGGAATACTGACAGATATAATATATTTCTGAGATATAAACTGCCTAGGTATTACAGCATGAGCACTGACGGCAAACCAGCAAGTTATTCAGCTAGAGAAGTGGGAAATTTGCAGAGGAAGACTGGGACATCAAGAATAAATACTTAATCAGGCCTTTAGTATTTGGCATTTGAGTGTGTACCCTTTGAGTGTCTTCATGAGGAGTAAAATTATTTTAGGCCTTGCGCACAGAGGCCTGTATCAGTTTTCTTCCTTTGACAAAACTTGGTGTTCTGCCAGAAGCTCCATCCACTAGCCCCTGTTGGATCAGGAGCACAGTTCAGTATATGCTTAACTTGGAAGCTAAGTGGATATGTGTGCACATACTCTTCAGAATATACACCTTCCTGTAAGTGCTCAATATAGATAATTTCCAGACAAAGACAAAAAATAACACTCTCCCTTCCTTAGCACTTTCATTGTGTGCATTCTGTGCATTGAGTGCATTTCATTGTGTGCAAAATCCTCTGCTATGGCATAACACAGGTACCACCTGGCCACAGCTTCCCATTTGAATTTTTGTTTTCTAGAAGGTCGCTCTTCCATTTAGCTTTTTTATGTCACAAAGGTACAGAGAAAAACAGCATGTTCTGCCTATTATTAGTAATTAAATCAACACATTTATGATGCTTTCCTGCATACTGAAAGGACATTTATGCTTCACCGCATCCAGACCTAATTATCTTGCAACAGAGATACACTTCATTACAATGGCATGCTATTATTTTGCACACATTAAAGCAATACTAGGTTTGGGGCTATCTGTTCTCTCATCCAACTAAAAGTCTCACCTTCACAAAAAAAAAAAAAAAACCATTGTATTTGTGGTGGCTTAAAAAACAAAATAAATACTCTGCAAAAAGAAATCTAAATGTTCCCAGTAGAGTTGAGCACTGAACAGCAAGCCTGCATGGAACTGTACCAGCCCACAATTCACAATGGTAAAGCATCTTTGTGCAAATGCCAGTAAGAGGGCTGTCCTGGCTGTGCTGCAAGCTGCCTCTGCAGCATTCTCCTGAACCCCCAGCAGGTTTGTTTTAAAACTCCTTTTCATTTCCGTTTGTATACCTGCTTCTAACCACACGGCCTACCGAGCAAAACCACTGAGTGAACACTAACTAAAGTGGGATGGGTGTGCTTCAGTTAGTCAATTTACATTAAAGAAAGCTGCAAATTACTGCATAAGCCTTAGATTTGTCTCACTGCCACAAAATATAAATAACCAACTGGTTATTGCATGTTTTTCTCCTGTAAATTCCCTTATTGTATTAAGATTTTTAATAAATATACTCTGAAACCAAAAAAGAAAGCAGAAGTTGAACATACTTTTCCAGCATTTAACTCTATGAGTAAAACACAATGACAGTTAATGATAAGTATTTTATGATCCATGTAGTAGCATAAAGCCAGTAATAACTACAATTACAAGAGTTCCATTTCTTATATGAGACTCAGAACACACAAGGGCAAGAACCTTCTAATTTAGGCCCATCAGCCACTCTATTGCATGGGTCCATGAGTGACTCTAATCCCTGATTTAGAAATAGCTTAAGTATCTCTAGGTCCTTGAATGCTTTGGAGAAACAAATTACTCAAAAATCAGTAAGTAAGGCTTTAAGAGCAAACTACCTGCTTTTCACCAGATCCTGATGGCCACAAGCCTGTGGTAACTACTTAACAGAAAGAATATCTTCAGTAGAGAGGATTGCTGTACTGAAACCTTCCCTCTGATGCATGAGTGCAACAATAAGGCAGTAGTAGGAATGCCAAGGATGTCTTAACCAAACTGAATTTTGCAGGAAAGAAAAGTTAGCTTTTCTAGGTCTAAGAGGCCTTTCTTTCATAAGCACCATCTTTATTTCATAAGCAGGTTCCAACGGTATCACCTAGAGTACAATTTGAAATGAATCAGAAGTGAATCACAGAGCACTGACATCACATGATCAGTGACTAAGCTACTAAGAACACGAATAACTTCTTGTAAACTCCCTTAAGTCTTCCAGTGGTTATCAAAATGTGGCACCAAAAACAACGCAGTGCAAGAAAGTATCAAGCAATTGCCAGAAGTTAAGTGCAAAGCTGAAAGTCGTGGGTTGCTATTCTGATGTGTTACATAGAATTCTTCAGGACTTCTGCAATTTTTTTTCTAGTAGTTTAAAGAACATAGTGTGGGGATGGTGCTATTAATGTCTGCAAAGATTATTAAGTCAACATGTGATCTGAAAACTGAGGGAACTTATGTTCTTAAGGTCTCAAGGTTTCAAAGACCTTGATATAACACACAGACATGTAAGAAAAATGCAGATATATACAGGAATACATGGTAGGGCTTAGTGGCTGAAATGAAACAGCTGTAAGTAAATGCATCTGCCTCACATGCGAGGTCCAGTACTGCAAGATAACTTTAAAATGGCTAGAAGCAACCAAAACTATATAAAATATTTCATGAGCATTTTACAGATTGCCCCTGGAAACTCCCTTTACAAACAGGAAAGAGTCTGTTCCCCTTCTGCTTAACACTTAGGCAACCCACAGGAGCCTTCTTATTCCAGGCTCACTACTTCTGTGTTGGAACTTGACACCCTGTAACAGGGCTAGTCATTTAACTCTCTTCATTAAATGGAATACATTCGGCCAGAATCTGATTCATAAGAAGCCACCAGTCTCCTTATCAGTTATGACACCATTATTGAAGGTCAGCAAGCAGATTTAACTTAAACTAATTTTTTAAAGACAGCTGAATACACAGTTGATGGCAGATCTCAGGCCTAGGAGCCAATATCTTGTATTCTGTTGCTCCAATGCAGAAATAGCTTTCTCAAAATCATGTTTCAGAATCAGTTTAATTTGTTCTTAAAATTCTACAGTTATGAGGACTTCACAGCTTTTTTAGGCGACTTATTCCAATGCTTGAGTTTCTCTATCATTTAAGAGTTCTCCTTTCTGTCTAATTAAATATTTCAGGCAACTTGGGCTGCTTCTTTTTCCTAACAATGTATTTTCTCTCTTTAAGGGTTGCATCCCTCATCTATTTTCTGAAATAAGGAACACCAAATTTGTCATTTTTTTATTCCTCAGAAAAAAGGTTTTCTAGCTGTCTGGTCAATTTTGATATTGTTTTCTGAACCCTTTGTAGCTTGCACTATTATGAAGAAAATCTGAATATAGTATACTACAGAGGAGATCTTAGCACCAGAGGTAGAATATTACTCGTAATATCCTTCATATAATATCTTTATATACACCTACATTTTAATGTAAATAAATGTATAATGTTTTCATACAGAAAATATGGAAGTATGCACACCCCTCTATGCACACACTTAGAGTTACTGCAGTGATACAATATCATTATTGTAATTAATACAATTTTCAGTTTTAAAGTCCATCTTCACAATGAGATCCTTTTCTGCAGACATACTGTATATGAAGGACTTTTCCATACTGTTTTTACAATTGTTTACTCTAAGCAGAACTTTGTACTCATCCTTAGTGATTTCAAATAATTATCTTAAGTGCTTAATATCTTTCAGAAATAATATAACTTAATAAGAATATCTTTGCAAAGATGATACAGTAATTAGATAATAGAATGCAATTTTTAGTTTTAGCTGCAGCAGAAAGCAGGTGGAATATTGAGCTCTCCAGCTTATATTTAATTCTGTACAGGATGATGGCATTCCCCCTCATACCACAAGAGTTACATGATGTTTAGCAGACAGCACCAAAAACCTCAGGAAATTGCATCAAAGTTTTGGGTTCATTTGTGTCTTTTAAAAATTGGTTTATTGTCCATACATGCTTGCATTTATTTACACATGTAATTGACCTTAGGAAGAAAAACTCCAAAACTAAACTTAGAAGAAATCAGTATTTTCCTGAAAGAACTGCACTACTTCGTGATCAATCCTACACCAACAGCTCTCTGAACAAGCCAAGTTAAAAAAAATATTAGAAGAGACCCTGTAAAATTTGTGTTTTTTCAAGTCTACTCCTTTAAACTACAGAATAGAGGAGGAGGGAACCCACTCCTGTTCCTCCAAATACTCATAAACAATGCAGATATATCCGAGACAAAAGTGAGGATAATATGCATCCAAAAGGAATAATAAGACTGTTTTGTGTGAGGGTAGGGAACATTAGGGGAGAGAAATCTCTAGGGAAAATCATTACCCTATCTCAGAAACACCTTTTGGAAAGCTACATCTTGCAGAAAGAGCTCCTTGAAATGAAAACAAGGAGATAAAAGCTCTTGTCAAAGGGAAATGGGATGATTTTCAGAAATTAAAATGTACTTTGAGAGAAACAAAATGTAATGTGGGTGGAAAGCATTCCATTAGCCTTGGAAATTCAGTTGAGATACATAGAAGAAGACAAAAAGTTTGCACACATGGATGCACACCGCACATCTTTCTACAGCATATTTAAAATAACAATTTTAGCAAATTTAGATGCAAACTTTTAAATCAAATACTCTTTTTCTCCAAAGCCTACAAAACATAATTTGAGCATTCAAGACTTTTTCCAAAGCTTTAAGTCATGATACTGGAGCCATGTGAATTTTTTGAGCTGCAGGCAACTCCTGAATAATTCAAGTATAGTGCTTGGCAACACAGCTGTGCTAGCCTAAGCACTGATGGATAGGAAAAAACAGACTCCCAGAACAGAACCAGGAACTTCTGAGGCCAGTGTCCCTGTCTGACCACTGAGCCCAGATGTGAGCTTAACCCTTACCCTGCAGTGTTTTACAACAGGCTTCCTTCTAAGGGCATGATTGATCCAAGGAAGCATGAAGCCTGTCCCACCCAAAGGCTCAAACTGCAGCAGCCTAGCACACACCAAGCTGCTTGCCTCTCAAGGGATTGAAGAAGTTGTAGATCCCTTGGGTCCCACTTGATGACCTTGATTTCATTAGTGCTGCATGCTCCAGCTCTAATCCTGCTTGAATATTCCTCACTTATCATTTCACTTACGTACCTAAGCTTCCTAGTCTTTGCTTTAACATCTAGGTATGCTCTGGAACTGGGGTTTACAGACTTTGGCAAACTAACCTGTAACCCAGCAGCTGGGGATGCCTTCTCCCACTGCCCCAGCAGTGAGGAGGCTGCAGGGACAGCCAGAACAGCTGACCCCAGCTGACCAAAGGGATATTTCAGCATGTAATGCTTAACACTTAAAAACAGGCTGCAAGTTTGTGAGGGCTGCTGTTGCTTGGGAACTGTCTGGGTATCTTCTGGTTGGTGATGGACAATTAGAATATTCTGCATTGCTAAATAATAGTTATACTGATTTTTCCTGAAGTTATTTAGATGCATGAAGATAGACCTCTATAATATATATATATATATATATATATCTAAAGTTTCTTCTCTTTAGGAAAATTTTTTCACAGACATCATGTTAAAAAAGAAATCATTTTCATTTCAACCACAATTAACTTTAATAGTTAGCTAAACAGCACTTAGAATTCTCCAGAGCAGTAACTAATTTTCTCTTCCCACAATGTCATGCATTCTACAGAGCAGTAATGACTCTTCTGTTCCCACAATGTCATTAATTGATCATTAACATAGTTTCTGTTGCCAAGCAATAGTAAAGTTTCTGCACTGTATTTGACCAAATAGCACTCAGATTACTTAATACACAATGATCAACAGCATTTTCACACAGAACAGGATCGTGAATAAAACTTAACTATTTGTTTGTTTGTAGTTATGTTCAGACAAACCAGAGAGGAAAAAAGCAAATGGCCATAGTTGCATTCTGGGGTGTGTATATGCCTTGAAAGAATTTATTGCCTTTGAATCAGAATTCTATATAAGAATTTGTTATATAGTAAATTTGATAAAAGGATAAACACAGTAATTGAACTGTGATTGTTTTAGCAGTTGATTGTATGATATGGGGAAAATGGGATAGTTTTCATTTTTTTCTGTATTTTAAATGAGAAACTGCTTACAGCTTTAAAGAGGGAACTCTAACTTGCCTGCTTTTTTGTGTGTAAGATGGATGCAATATGTACCTGGCTCTCAAAGAATTTCTAAGTCTCAATATGTTTTTTGCATGATATTGATATGAGCATTATAAAAACATTATCAGTCCACGTAACTACACAACTCAATACTGTAGTTATTTTTTATTCCAGAAAATGTGAACTATGATTACCTTTTAGGTAGCTGACACCTAAGAGGCCACCAGCACCCGCACCTTTGTGAGATTTTTGGTTTCTATCAAATCACTTCCATGGCATCTTTCATCCAAATTTGTCTGGATGCAGTTTCCAGTGTTTCTAAGGTTTGTTTACAAACATGTCACTTTATTACACATTGAGGCAACAAGCTAGTTCAGCACGGATCAAACACTGCAGAACAACATCACAACCTACTCCTGGATCTAGCTGTCTATGACTACTATGACTATTAGAAGTTGCAAACTGCATTAGTTTCACATAAATTCTATTAAGAACATTGCTAATCTTTCAAGTTGTAATCTTCCACTTCCTTTAAGTCCTCCATGGGTTAAAACTGACATATATGTATAAACAAGTAGCTCCATTGCAAAGTTTCTTGTGGATGAGATTTCACATGGAATTATGCTACACGGTCTCAGAAATATTTTTGTTGCTTTCCTAATGCCCTTTACTTACACCTCTTTAAAGAAACCAAACATGAGGACACTGTACTATGACATGCATTTGAAGATGACACTTCTTGATTTCTTTTAAACTAAAGGGTCTGAACTGTAGGATAAGCATAGGTAATCCATATGGTACAGCAAACATACTTCCAGCACTCAAATGTAAGAGGCAAAGAGTAAGATCTTGTACTGAGAGGTTAAGGACAAAAACTCCTTCATAACAATAACATCTTGAGCTCTTACAGAATTCTCAGCTTTTAAATGATCCTCAGATTTTTTAAGCAAGACATGTTTGAATAAATGATGGCTTTCAAGTGCAGTCTTGTAATTGTTTGTTAGGTAATTCTAGGTAACATTTCAGGACTTTACTACTGACATAACAAGGGGATATCAAATTGGCACTATGTTGAAGACACGTGTTGTCCTGATTGCAATAGAGTCTTTAAACACTTGTAAAAACAATTTAAACAACTGTTTTGTGTGGGTAAGGAAAAGGCCCTCTGACCTTGCATGGCTTATAAGCTTGAATGTATGTTAAAATATCTCACTGGATCTCTGAAAGGTATGTTTGTTTAAAAAAATAAGCACGCTTAAACTTTACTCTAGATTTAAGAAAGTAGATTTATAAGATAAAAATAGACATAGAAAAAAAGAAACAGGGACCTCATACCATGCACCAATATATTGTGAAGTTACAAAAAAAAAAAAAAATCTAGATTAGAAATTGGCTTCACAACACATATTCAGAACTTCAAGTTCACAGTAGCATGAGGATACTCTAGGGTGATAAATGTCATGAACATTCAGTCGATATAAAATTAACAAATTAGGTATCCAGTGAAGGGAACACTGCTAATACATTTTTCCTCTCTGATCTGTAACACTTTCTGTAAATATATGTTATTCATTTATGTAGTGTCACAAAGATTACTATAAGTACTAGACATAAAATTATGGCTGTACTACTAAGCATATGCTTCCTGTGTTCTACTGACCTGCCAGCAAACTAGACCCTACTGTGCTGGTTTCAACAACAAAGCTGATTGACTATGTGCCTTTACAACTAGCAACAAAATAAGAGACAAAGCCATAGTGTCTTTCAGAGAACTGTCTGCCAGTTAAAAGCACATTTTCTGAGGCATTTTATGTGCTATATAATGAAAAAAAAAATGGATAAAGGGGATTAAAGTCACTGTTCTAAGTAAAATTCCACTCCAGAATCACAGTCACAAGTGAAGATTTCCTCTAGAATAAATTATCTCCCTCCTGAAGCTGTCATATTCTAGGCCAAAATCTATGAACTATTTCTTTGCTTCCCTGCACTTACAACTTCAGCCATTTTGTTGCCAATGGAAAATCTACTTTTAATTATCGTTTTATGAGCTTTTTGTTCAGGATGAATATCTCTGATGTAGAGGTTGCACTGAATCTAACCTTTCTGCAGTTACTGTCTTTTCTAGTTTTTTTTATCATTTTACCCTACCTCCTGCTCTTCCTCTCTATGCACTCTCTTCCCTTCTTCTTTCTTTCTCTTTTCCTCCCCTTCTTTTCTAGGCAATGTAATGCATTTATTTGTGCTCTACAATTCTTCTTCTCAATCCAGATCATAGTATTAACACCATCCTGTAGCTACTTATAATGTTGGGATGAGACACATTTTGGAACATGTTTTGAATCACTACCCTGTATAATCAAATCTCTTCTCTTAAAACTGGTGAGAGCGGTTTCAAGTCTCTACAGATCTCCTAAGAAAGGACCAATATTCCTTTCTTCAAACCTTCAATCTCTCACCATGCTATTTTTTCCCCAAACTCTTGCCTTCGCTTTGATCCTTGCTTTTTTGTTGCCTTTACTTTCGGCAACTCATTTACAGGATGATTCATCTTTGTCATCCTGATTCAAATTCCATGGGACTTGAAGAAACATCTACTTTTAGCATCTCCTCATCATGCTGTTGAATAAACACTGGTATGATGCTACTTTTTCAGATGTAGTGACCACCTACATGACTTCAAACTACCCCTTAAGACTCTCATTGTTTCTGTTGCTGAGGCACACACCTGTCATTCATCAGTCCAAGCTAAAGAAGACCAAGTTTGGGAGAGGTGAAAGAGCACAAACACTAATCACCCCAAAGCAGGAATTTAAGTTAACTGCACTGACTAGGCTTTTGGATTAACTTGGCTCTCCTGACAAAGTCTTTCATCTTGGAATCCATTTACAATACTGCAGCAAAGTTTAGTCATCTCACTTTTAATTTCAATTTAGCTTATTCCCTTCATCCTTTCTTCTCCTTATCCATGTTGTAAGATAAATTACAACAATCAATACAACAAGAATCAATGCAAACTTACAGCTTGTGTTCTTCACAGCTGTAAGTGTGTATTGATTCTTAATACCTTTTTGGTTAGACCTTCTCATTATATTCTCTGCATACACAGCAAAAGGCTGCCAGCTTCTCCTTACACACCATTGTTAACAGGAGTCTCTCTTACACACTGTTTGCTTTCTCCAAACATGTATAATTGAGTGCAGGAATATAAACTCAGCTGCGTCCATTACAGAGGAATTGTATTTGTACACATAACATCAGCAAGTGCAGTATAATGCTAACAAGATGCAGTATGTATTCTGAAATATGACACATCATCATCTCTATCTACTACCTCTTGTTCTCCTTAAGACTAGACAGCAAATAAATCAACAGCTTTTTCCAGAAAGTAAACTTCAAATGTACAATGTCTTGGTGGGGGGGGGGTTTCTGTAGTTTAAACATTTAAAAAAAACTTGCTCAAATCATAATGACTTTATAGAATAATATACAATATATTATAGGTCAGCATACCCAAGACTGAAGATATTATCTCAACCTAAACAGAACTATTAGCATAGGGTTAGAAGATTTTAGTACTATGCATGGAAAGAAATTTGCTCAATCATTCAGATTCCTTGTACTCATTCTGCAGCTATGCCTTTTTCCCACCATTTTGCTCCCTGCCCCCAACCCTTTTCAAAATCTCAGATTAAAGATTTTTACATCTCTTCCTTTGTTAGCACAATAATGCGAATGAATTTTGCCCTGGTTTTGGTGACAGTTAAAAGAGCCTTCTTTAATGAACTTCATCATGCATTATCTAGTGTTGTAAAAGTTGTATTTTTATTTAAATACCTTAATGGGAAGTTCCAACATAGCATAAGAACATGCATAATTTCATAGAAGATGTATAAAAACAGACACTACTATGAATTTTCCAATTAAGGGTCTAAATCTCTGTAGCACACAGCATGATTTTAGCAGTCCTTAGTGAGTTATAGTGATGTTTGCTGATGCACTACCATTCACTTTGCTTGACTTATGTACAGCTTGTTAAGGGTCAAGAAAACCCTATTTAGTGGATTACAGTAAATTTTCTAGCTGAACTGTGACACCCTTAAGAAAGATTCCCATGCACACGTAGCTGAACTGCAGAGGTACACTTGCTTTTCTTCATTACCTTAGTCCTTTTAATATACTGATGCTCAGGAATCTGAGAACACCTAAGCATGTATATATTGCTATAGACATGCCAAAACCAATCTTCTACTCAGGGTTTCACCTGCACTACTTTAATTCAATCACTTTAATAACTATACTAGATTTTTATAATGTTTCATTTATATTACTGTTTTTTCATAAACCTGTAGAGACATTAACATTGGTCAAGTAGTCACAATATTACAGCTATCTGAAGGTCTTATGTTTTAGATATCTTATTCCCCTTCTATCGAACTGAAACTTACAAAAATATCAATCAGTATTTGTTGAGGAATTAGGGATTTATAGAAGTTCAGTGTCTCCACAATAATGAATTGTGTCCTCACAATAATGAAAAGAAGCAAAAAAGAAACAAGACATTACTGACAGTTACATGTTTCACCAGCATTTCTCAGACATGCATTTCTCTGCACATGCTGATTAGAAGGCTTTAATGTTTAAAAAAAATTGCTGTAAACAAATGTGCGAGATTAGTCATTGTTTACACAGTATTTATGCACTGTACCAGTAGATCAGCACAATGTGTTACTATTTAACTATATAGATTATTTTAGAGCTGAGTGGGTGTTCAAGGACTACTTCTGAAGCTAAGACTTTCCCACATATAGTTTGGGAGTAGCTCAAAGCACTGAAAGACTCAGGATTAACAAACAGATGTGCTACTTATAAGCAAATTATTCAGAATCACTTTAAGTGTCTTCAGTAATAACATTTGAATAATATTGAATATAAACACATTTACTAATGAAAAAGTTGGAAAAAAAAACTAGGGGCACACAGCTTAAGCAATGGTTACACTTGAAATACTCCATATTTCAATTCTTATTGTAAAATGACAAATAGATAATTGATAAGTTAAAAACATGCAGTTGTGATTTCTCTTTGGATTATTTCCCTTTTATAAAGAAACAACTTTAAATCTATACTGATAACACAAAAAGCAATCCAGTGTTATCTCACCTAGCTCAAAAATAGCCCTTCTTGTTTATAAATGTTTAATACGAACATGTTGCTTACACGCATTATGAGAATGTTATTGCAATATGCAAAAATATAACAATTACTTGCTGAAGTTCACAAAATTGCTACTTGAAGGAACAACAAAAGTACTCTTAGAAGCGTAGATGACTGGAATTTGTCCAGTTCCCTCAAGAAAAAGCAGTAGTTACTCTTATCTCTCAGCATACATTACACACATCTGCATAAACATATCCAAAACCACAATCGCCTGTAGCACAGATAATTCTCAGGTAACACCTTTCTACTCCACCAGTAAATCAATTTAATTCCCTACTAAAGGATTTAAACATAGCCAACAGAAACATATTAATAGACACAGAAATTAATACGACTCTAAAAACCTCCAGGCACTCACCAAAAGACTGAATGCAGGTTTCAAGAAGGTCTTCCAGAGTGGCTCCTTTGGCTAGGTGCCCCAACGGCACCATCATGACCTGAGTATGACTCGAGAGGCTGTGACAGTGGCTGCCCTGCTGCAGCTCCAGTGCTGATTCAGGGGCAGTGCTGCATGCTTGGGCAGGTTGCCTAGAAGAAAACACAACAGTGAAATAAACACAAGATAGAGTGGCAAATTTTACACTGCATGGGAAAGGAGGAGAGATTTAAAGGACAATTAACTCCTTCTAGTCATGGTGCTGAAAGACATAAACCTCCCACTTGATATGTACACCAAAGGGACTGCTCAGTAAGTGACTTTTTCCTGCAAAAATGTCAGTTGCAGAGCACATGGTTATAGAGCTCTCTGAATGATCTGTCAGGATTATCAAAAGTCTTGTCTCTTTGTTGGACAGTATGCAATAACCTGCCACCAGATGTTTGTGTGTCCACCAAAAGTAAAGGAGAAAAAAAAAATTACACACATTGGAAAACACCAAACTAGCTTTATCAATTTAATTTGAAAAGTCACTGTTAAGTAAACAACATATCAGCACAACCTAATAGTGGAATATTTCACAAGCAAAACAAAGATATTAATTTGCATCTATTCAATACAATTATTTCCTAGGTTGTTTTAAAATAGTATACATGAACAAATACATGTATTTAATGACAATGGTAAATGAGACCAAAATAAAGCACATATCTAATTTTAGTCTTGTATTTTGCCCATATGATACCTGCTACTTCAAGAACATGTGTGTTTATGGATAATATTAAAGGCTATTTGTTGCTTGCACACAAGTTCATATTTCTGTATCAATAGGAAATTGGAACAATATTGCATTAATGAAAAGTGATGAAATATATTTGCCAGCAAATACCAGGAACCACTGCAAAATCTGACTTGAGAGTATAACCATACAGCTCACAAAAGAACAACAAGCACTGCCATTTCAATGAAACTTGGGTTTATTTCAGGGACTCCTGAAATTTCAGGGATTCTTTGTGTTTCAGACACTCCACAGCCTTCCTAAACAAGTGACTCCAGTGTCTTTTAGGTACTATCTTAAGCTTTCACAGAACTTTTCTTGGAACACTATGCAAGACTCTAATAATCAGCTGACAGTCCCAGGAAGAAAAGGCATAGAAATGCCTCCAGTGTGTATATTACATAGAGATAGGAGAAGTAAATTCACAGACATCCCCGAATAGGCACTCCGGCATGAAATTAAAAAAATGCATGCCTTATGAAGACAGACTGGACCCCTACCTCATCCCTGTGAAAGTCCAGCCTCATCCTTACCTTTCTGTCTCACTTGAATGCTGGGGAAGCCACGAAACTGACCACGGTGTCATTTACTACCCAACTATTTCAATAGTTTGGAATTCAGGAAAATACATGCCTGACCCTTCAGAGGCAGTAATCACCACTGACTGAGCTCCTCCGTAGTTAGGCTGGCAATAGCTGACATGCAAATGCTCTCTTCCCTTCCCCCTTTTTCTCAATTTCCCTCTTAGCTTTGTGATCTGACTTCCTGTTCTCATATAAAAAGAACAAGGGCCTGATCAGTTTTCAGTGTTTTCTTTCTACAAGCTTAAGCCCCTCTCCCATCTTTATTCCAGTGCCTCTTTAGGGCAGAGGATCCCAGCAAGTAGTAACAAAGAGTTAAGGCAGAGGATATTTCAGGCTTTGGCAACATCCAGGAGAAAACCTAAGTTTCCACACCTGAAAAAAGTTTACAGTTACACTGTGGCCGACTTGGCCATGCTGGACAGGCAAAGCTCTGGTTATTCTTTAGAAAGGATCCTCTCGCAGCAGTCACCCGACACGACAAGCAGATGAAAGCGGGACCGAGGTGCAGCGGGGGTACCCGCCCCGCATTTCCACATACGCCCTGGGCGGCGGGGCGGGCATCACGAACAAGTGACCGTGTCTCGCTGCCCGACCCCGGAGCAGGTGCCGCTGCCCCGGCGGGCGGTGCCAGCCGCGTTCCGGGCCCTCGGCCGTGCCGCCGGTAACCGAGCCCGGGCGGGCGCCGTGCCGCCCCTCCCGCTCCGCGACACCGCAACGTGAGGCTCCTCCACCCCGCGCCGATCCGCCTGCTCGGCCACACTGGCATCCCAAAGGGTGAAACAAAATCCTCTCCCGCACACCCCCTCCCGCGCTTCTCTCCTCTCCCTGTCCCGCTCGGGAGAGCCCCGGCCGGCCCCCGCAGTACCACCCCCGTGTCCCACGGAAGCCCCCGCAGTACCACCCCCGTGTCCCACGGAAGCCCCCGCAGTACCACCCCCGTGTCCCACGGAAGCCCCCGCCAGCCCCGCACGCTCTCAGGCGTGACACCGAGCCCAGCGCCCTCCGCCGTGGGGAGGGGAGCGATGAGGGCATAAAGCAGCACGGCAGACTCACTGGTTTTCTCTCCTCTTGCCTAAGGTTCCCATGCCGGCTCCAGCCGCAGCTCCGCCGCCCGGCTGGCTCTGCGCGGGGCGGAGGAGGCCGGGCGGAGCGGCGCGGCCCCGAGCATCGCCTCCTCCCTCCCGCCTCGCCGCTCTCCCGCTCCCGTCTCGCCTCGGGAGGAGTCTGAAACCGATTCAAGTAGGGCAGCGACGGCGGCGGCGGCCGCCACCCGTGACGAGCGCTGGCGGAGATGTTATCGGCAGGAGGAAGTACTGAGCTGGGGCCGCGCTTCTCTGAAGCCGCCGGCTTTACGAGGTACTCGCAGCGCTCTCACCGCCCGGCTCTGAAGCCGCCACAACTTTTTTTTCCACGGCACCACCTCGGCCCGGCAGGGCAGGGCCGGGCCGGACCCGCCCTCTCCTGCTCCCTGAGCCGGCGGAGCTCGCCCGGCCGCGGTTGGAGCGAGGGGCGAGCGGCCGGGCCGGCCCCTCCGCAGCCTCCCCGTGGGTGGCGGGGGTCCGGCTCACGGGGAGGTGCCCGGCTCACGGGGAGGTGCCCGGCTCACTCGGAGGGGCCCGGCTGATGCGGCTCTCCCGGTGGGACGCGCTCCCCAGGTGAGCCTCCGTGCCGCGCTGAGGTGGAGGCACTAATCTGAGGTGCCCACGCTAATGATTGCCATTTAAAAGGCTTATCCGGTACTTTACGCTGTCCGGTTTAACTGCAGAGCAAGGAAAGGGGTGCCAGTGTTTTTCATGGTTCTTGTATCACGATTAGGAGTTAATCAAAGCTCTTCCAACTCAACGTTGTGAAAACTTTCCTGCTTCTGAGAAGAAATGGTCAGGCAAGAAATCTGAAAGGGCAAAGTCACCCTATATCTTGTAACCGAAATTTGTGCAAATGGTCTTTTTTTGAGAAATACACTCACCAGAGCACTACAAAATACAGGGTCCTGGAGATGCTGCATTATCAAGACCTTATTTTAGAGCTCAGTTTATGTTTTTAAACATTACTTAGTCATCATAATGCCAATCTGCCTCACACCAAGATTCAGACAGATTTCATAAACTGGTTCTTTAATTCTAAGACTAACTGGCAAGCTTCAGATATTCAAAGTAATCTTCTGCCAACAATAAGGGGGTGTTTCTCTCCAGGTTTCCAAAATGATCAATTTTGTTCACTGGCTTTTCTCAGAGGCGGTGACAAATACCATTATCACAACAGGGACTGGGGCAACTTTACTTTTTTTGCTGAAGAATTTCAGGTAAAAGCAAAAACCCTACATGTTTCTGGAAATGCCTGGGTCCATGCCTGCATTTTACAATGGGCCAACTAGTGGAGCATGTGCTACCATACAGTGGTTGAATAAAAAATCCAGGCAAAAAATAAACTCAGATAACCTAAATAAAAATTATACATGTTCTGCCATAAAGTACTAATTATTTAAATCATTTCATTACCCACTCATATTAGCTCAACTGCTGCCACAAGCAAACAGTGGCATGAGACAAGACCACACATTTTTCCAGTAGCATTTACTTAGATCTATTTAACATAGATCATTGTAAAAGCACAGCCTCATTCCAAAAGCTCTTCAGTGTCCTTGTGGTGTGGATCATGAATGAGAAGGATCCTTGGGAATGACAGAAGATCTTATATGTGGCAGGGTCAGTAGACAGCATTAGAGAGGCAAACCAGATAATATAGTGTAGGAAGCAATTCCAGAAAAAGAAGATCTTGCTAACATAATTGGGAAGAACAGAAAATAGAAATCTTCCAAGAGTCACTGTATGAAAAGTCAACATCTTTGCAAAATCTGATGTAAACTGGGTAGTAATCAGAGCCATTTGATTTAATAAATTGTCCTCAGTGACATTGCTCGTGAAAAACTTCATCTGAGCTGTGATATGCCACAGGTGTGGCTGTCCTGTAGTGTCTGCCCTGCTTAAAGTATCATTGAAATGTACTTCTCTATTCTAATTAAAGTTTATAGATCTTAAAACTCTTAAAACTGTTGGTGTGAGTGTTGATTTCTAGAGTGGTTTTAGTGTTTGTTCCAAGCCTGGGTTATTCCTTTTGATCAGGATGACCTAGGCTTTGGGTATGTTCATCAATTTATCAACTATTTCCAGTTTTGGAAAGTTGCAGAGTTTGTGAAGGTTTTGGTCTGATAACCCCATTGAGGTTATCGGACCTTGGGTAATTCTCTCACCACTCTATACTGACATTACTTCTGTAAAGGTTGCTTCAGTAAATCATTAAAATCCAGCAGTCAGCCTTTAGTTGAACAAGGTGAAAGAGAGACACAACCAGAATTCATGAAAGCAGAAAAGAAAAAACTTAGAGAAACTGCCAGAACCTAGAGTAGAGCATGGAATACTTGGACTTGCTGGTTTTTGATTTTGCCAGAGCATTTTTTGGGTTATTTGCCAGCCATAGATTCCCCACCATTTTCAATGAACACCCAGGCTGCTGGTTACAGCTACTGTGACCAAGTTTGTTTGCTTCAAATGCCAAAGGTCTGTGGGATAGATTGAATGAGTCCAGTCCTAGTAATGACCTGTGCAGGCGTAAACGCTTTATAGAAAATCTGTGGGTCTTAGTCTTGGAAATTATAGGCAAAACATAGCTTGTGGGTAAAGACAATAACTTTTATCAGACCAACTGACACAATTTAAAAAGCTACAAAATTTTGAATATATTTAACAAGAGTTTCTGTAGAGAATCTCAGAATCACACAATAGGAAAAAAAATAATAATAGGAAATAAATAAATGGGAAAAAACCCTCTCACTGTCCTTCACAACAATGAGTGTTAAATTCTTTTTTTTTTTTATATGCAGTTTTGTTTGTAAGTATTTATCCAATTGCTTGGTAATATACTCTGAAAATAATTGCATATGTGCTTGTCAGTGTTCATATATTCCAGGAATGCGCATGAGCACATGGTTTTGCAACCCAAATTAGAGATTTTCTCATTCAGTCCAGGAAATTTGAGACTGATAGGTGAATAAATGCATCAGGCAGTGCATATAGTACTCCAATTTCATCAGTACTCTGATTAGGATTCTGGGTAGAAACAAATCGTCCCCAAAACATTCAAATTCCTCTTCCCTTTTTTGTTCTGTTCAGATAAATCTTACAATGTGACGTGAGCTAGCACAGTAAAATTTTGATATTTCTGATTTTTAATAACATAGATGTTCCTTCTTTGTGCACTCTGGTCTCCCTCATAGATTTAAAAGTCAACAAGGAGTCTAAAATCTACTTTAAGAACTATGCCTAAGTTTATCATTAAGTGTATGTATGCACAGATAACGTGCAAGCCACTGACTGGCAACAGTTTTGCACTATCAGCTATGTATAATTGGAACTTAGATTTTATTGTTGCTTTTAATCAAGAAAATTTTAAACAAAAGTGGACTAAAATTAATTTTGCTAGTAAAATTTAGAAAAAACAATGAATATATATCTTGATAATATACAAAAGCATCAAGAGGTCTGGTGAGATAGGAAATGTTACTAACTGGTGGCATTCTTCTGAGATTCACACTGATTTGTGTGGCTGTTAGGCTCAGTTTCCCAGCCTTTCTATTGATTCGAGATTTTGATATTTTGCTATTTAGGAGAATGCTGAATTACAGTAAACATTGATCATCTGCCTATAAGGATCATCTGCCTACCTCACATGAATTTCAGAAGCAGCACAGAGTGGGGTAATATGCAATGAAAGGTCATGATATTGCAGACTGAAATCTGTAATCTGTATCAATAAAATCACATTTAATTGCGGCATCAGAAAAAGAAAAAAGTTTTTATTTACTATAACTAAGTTAAACAGCATTGCCATCATAACTTGTATTTCCCTCCTGTTGCCCACAGTAAAGTAGCTTTCATTTCTTTATGATCTTTCATAGTATACATATTTGGTCAGTTTTGATTAGGTTGCTTACATGTACATACAGTTTACCTACTGATTTTTATAAGAATAGCACAAAACACCTTATTTCTTAAAATACATCTGTATAAAGTATGAATAGATAAGGTGAAAAACAGCTGGTACCCTTGAAATAACTGTCCAGAAACTCAAGATACAGAAAGGAAAAGCATAACAATACTACTAAGAGTGCTTCTTTTTGGTTCACCATCTGATTTAAGAGACCAAAGTAGCTACTTAAACAGGATGTAGATAACATCATCCCAAATTCCCTTTGTAAACATTTTCCAAGGAGACAGTGATTAGCTACTTCCTTTACAGGATATTTCTTGGTCAGCAGCAAGAGGCCAGACATCATGCTCTAGAAATATACTAAGTGTATTGTTTAAACATTTTAAAATTGGTTTAACGGTTAAATTGTTGCGGATATAACAATCCCTTTGGAAGTATAACAGGATAAAAGTTGGGCTCACAGAAGTGTTGGGGTTTGTTTTTTTTGATATAATGTTTACTTAAATTTTTCCTAAAATTACACTGGTCCTTCAAGTTGGAAAGAAATGTAGACATGGTTTCCATGTGCTTTGTTTCTGGTGGACCTGCTTCAAAATTTCCAAACTGAGTGGAAAAAAATTTAATTTTGCTGTCACATTGTTCAAGGTCAGTGATAATAATTTTGCCCTTGTTATTTGCAGTGACAAAGTCTGTGGCAGGGATTGTGTGAACAAGTAGGAGTGACAGCTCCTGCTGACCATGAAGTGAGATGAAATAAGGAGTAGTCATGGACAGGACATGGGTGTGGCAAGTAGGTTTTCTCTGCCCTTTCTGATTTCATCCGCAGGGCAGGAACCTTGTCCAAGGGGAGTTCACCTTGAAATTCAAGGTTGTGCTGATTTGAACTAAGCACTGAATTGAATGCTGAAAATGCAATTGGACATGATATGCCACATAGACAAGCCCCATTCTTCTCTACTGAGGGACTCTCCTGTTCCGTCACTTTAAAGGAAAAGCTCTTTGCTCTTCTCCCCAGGGTGTGCTTGCCCCTCGCCCTGTTTCTCTGGTATGCTCATTATGTGGGTCAAATGGAGCAGAAAGGGAGAGGACAGGGAAGGAAGAGCATCTTCACTCCAACCCGTTCCAGCAATTCATCGATCCCCTGGTTCTGGGGGATCAGAAGGAAGTAGAACAGGCTAAGAACATGTGGTTACAGGTGACAGTGGCTGCCAAGGGCTGGCTCTCTTCTGCTGTTATTGCTACAAGAACTAACAGTGACTTGACCGTTATTTAAAAGGAAAAAGTAACCTTAGTGTGGGCTGCAAGCGGTAAATTTACCAGCCATGTGTGTGCATAAAGGGAAAGATTGAGTTCTTCAAGATTCCATTTTTCCTTCATGTGTTCTCTTGCTCTCAGTAACTTTCTATACTTATGGCTAGGCCCGGAGGCTATTTTTTCCACTTGCCCAGCAGACTGAGTAATTTAATTGATGCCTTTTAAGTTGAAGAGAGCTGATATTTCATAATATATTTGGAGCTATTTAGAAAAAATCCTGAGGTGTTTTTTCAAAGCTGTTTACAAAACTTGTTACCCATCACAGTACTTTGTCATCCCTGAAGAATATCATCAGGTTAGGGCAATAGGGTCAGTCTCTATAGGTCTTACAGTTATGGTGAAAATACCTTGAAGAGGTGGGGGAGCAAAACTGTTCTCAGACGCTTCACAGGAAAATCCTTAACACTCTTTTGTTGACACCATCAAACTTACACTTAAAGGAAGGGAATGTAAAACCTGCTCCTCAGTTTCGTAGATTTAATAGACACTTAGAAATAAATGCTGTTGGGAACAGGATCAGGAAAATTAATACAATAAAGAAAAATTTAAGTAAGCAGGGAGAAAATGGATGTTGGTGGCCCATTGTGGCTAGATGTGAAATGAATAGAGGGCAGTGTTAATTACTTAGACCTAAAATGATGTCAATTTCTCTGAACTCCTCAGATCATTTCCTTTTCCCAGTTTTATACCTCCTTACATTTCAATTTTAAAGCAATGTGTATTGTTTCCTGTTTTAAAGGACTGCTCAGAATAGCAATATTGTTAAGTATTACTGTCACTTTTCTGGATTAGAAGTCCTATCAATTTTTTGCTTCAGTTTTAATCCGGGAGAGTAGTTGTAGCAGTACTGAACAAAATAGAATGGTGAATATATACCACTATCAGTGTTCAGTAGCATATAAATAATTGAATAATTTGAAGGTATTTAGACAGCAATTCAGCAAATTCAGTGTATTCAAATCTAAATGCAGTCTTATTGCAAAATGCCAAACAGGGAGCTTAAAATTCATATGCTGAAAATGAATCTTGTTTAAGATACATCCCTATTTAAGAGCTCCTCTAGTGGCAATAGTAAGGTGTCCCTGTAAAGCCCTAGCCCAAGCATAGTTAGGTTCAGGAACCAAGTCTCTAATTATTGGTGTCTCTGAATCTTGGAAAACAATGCACAATTGTCAAGATATGCCAAAAACTTTGGGTGCTAATATTTCTGCTTGTCAGTCTACAAGAGGATTAGGCAAAGTATCCAAAGCTTTTTGTAGCCTCAATTAGAAGGTCTTTCAAAATTGCTAGTTTGCAGCTTTTTATTTTTCTCCTTCAATCATCTGTGAAAAAGGTGACAGTACCTTTCTCTATCCCACTGAAACCAGGAAAAACACTTCTGAAAGCTTTTTGAATCCTGTAGTATAAACATGAACAGTGAAGTCTTTTGACAACTTGAAAATAATACAGTAGTGAAAGTTAAAGTTTCTGTTTCTGTCTGAAGAGTGATCATTTGTGTGTGTTCTCTCTACCTATCTACCTGTCCAATTTTATCACTTCTTTGGAATTTTGAAAGGAAGATCTGTAATGTTTGCTCAGGGTGACTCACAGGTTAAAAAAATGTGTATGATTTCTTTGTCAGATACAAGCATTTAAAAATTTGTATTTAAACTTCGTATTATCTTTAAAAGTTCAGAAAACAAAGAGGAGGGAAAAACATTGTCAGTAAACTGTGACTAATAAGTCAGAGTAACTGAACTACTGTTGATAATGCAGATTGGTTTATGTTGCCTTTAAGAGCATGCCACACATTATTATTCTCAGTATCAGTTACGAAATATTATTTAAGACAGTAGACAAAAAAAAATTAATTTGTAGTCCCCAGTAGAACAATGACAATAAAGAAATTGTGCTTAGATGGACGTGTCTGATTCTATCAATATTCAAATCACTATTTTAAATGGTGCAAAGTATTTGTATTCAGATAAGAAAATTGTTTAAGTTCTTTTGTCTCAGTCTATGGTTGTGACAATGAAAAAAGAGTTCAAACTTTTAAACAGAATAGGTCTGTAGACCCCCTTGGATTTTTTGCAGGATAAGTAATAGATAGTAACACACTGTAGGGATAATTGCTGTTTGGGTTGCACAACCTTATATCTCTTTAACCTAGCTTTGATGATTCCTCAGGCACCCAGTGGGAAGCATGCACATGCCACACTGACTTTACAACATTGTTCATCACCACTAGAAGTTGGGCAGCTGTGTAGATATGCTAGCCCATCTCATTTTCATGCAAAATTCCAAGATTATGCTGTACTAATCGTTGTTGTGATGTTCAGAGAAGCAGACATAATTTTAATATTTGACATGCTTCCATCGGAAGTTGTTCCTTTGATGCTGTGTAGATTGCAGAACATGCTTAGGTATACCATACAGAACTGGAGAGTTATTTAATTGTTTTTTTCTTTTGTTTTTGTGTTTTATTTTAATTGACTGTATTTACTTATATACAGTATTAATTACTTTGCAGACACCTTTGTGGGCATTGTTTGTAGGCCTCAACTACTTTCTTCATTTACCATATTTTCCTGTTCCTTGAACTCTAATCTCAGTGGTTTTGGAAACATTATGGGTAAGAGGAAATTCAGGAAGTCACTCTAGCTATTTAACAAGCTTATCTCAATCATGACCCTTTTCTTTGTCATTTTTGTACCATTTATGTATAGATCAGAACACATTGTTTTGGTTTTTTTTCAAGTTTTTGTTTACCTGTTACTCCTTTTCCTTTTTATTTCTTTGTATCCTATCTGGCTCTGGCTGTCACAAGACAAATTATTTTAAAAAAGCAATAATTGAAATCTCTTTACAGTTGGCTTATGGAATATGTTTTGAAAAACAGAAAAATATTTCCAGTATACATAGTCCTCGTACTAGCTTTTGAGTGATCAAACACTATGCTTTTTTGTAAGCTTAATTCTTTCAATATTTTTCATATTTAGAAAAATTGCTTAAAGGGAAAAGTTAAACCTGAAGCTGTTTAACTTTGCTAAATCTTTGTCAGTATATTTTATCGTCCGTGGCCATACGGTGGTAATTTCTGATATTCTGACAATTTTAGTATAGTTAATCACACAGAATCTGGGGTAATAAAGAAACTACCAACATGGCCATTTTACTAATTAACAACTGTTCATCAGGATAGATGTCCTATTTCATAGAGTATTTTGTCTTTCAAAATCTTTAGATCCTGGTTAAAAATCTTAATATCCTGACATACCTGCTTCCTCAATCTGGTGGCATTTAAGCTCTGTTTCTGGTCAGGCTAGTAAGCCCTCAACAATCAAAATCTATTGGCTATTTGTTCCTCTGGATATGTTGCTTGAATCTCTCCTTCCCAAGGAAGTGTTCTGGTAGTTGCAGTGTTCATGTTTGTTGTGTGCATTCCCTGTGCACACAAGGGGTTTTAGTTATTGCAAAGGAGAGTGAGAGCATCCTACCCTATAGCCTGGCATTTGAGACATTAATATGAGATTTGAATTTTTACACAAACAGTGGAAGAAATTGAACTTAGACATCTCATAGAATGATAAAATGAGTGTCAGAGCATTCTCTATGAGTGAGAGCTCCCAGTATCTGAGCCCTTGAATTTAAATACATTACAAAACCAGATTGTTAACGTCCTTGCCCTTTGAAGGGAATCTGTCTTCAGAACAAATTGCATGACCTCAACTTAAAGGAAATGCCTCCTTCCAACAAAGACTTCTTCTGCACCTCAAATGATGTTTTAGGATATAATCCACCAGAAAGAATGATCACTAATTGTGTTCGCTTGCCCCCAGCTCAGAATGCAGTGTATGGCCAATCTGAGTAACTTTAGTTTCTGGATTCTATTCCATAGCCAAGCATTTAAAGTGTCTTGTTACTGCTCGTAACTGTCAGCCAACTCTGTGTTTCATGGCTAAGAAAAAGAAAGCTGTGAAAGGGCAAAATGCTGATTTTAATGTAAGAAGCTGATGCAAGTATCTTAACTAAGCCAGACTTACTCTTTAAAATATTTTGTCATAATCCAATAAACACATCTTAAGCGTTCTGTTGACTTATGCTTCCATCTTTCCTTCATTACATCACTTTTTCACATTGCAGTTGTACTGCTACTGTTTGAAAGTACCACCCTTTTTAAATGTGCAATCACAGCAATTGCACAACTAGCTGTATTCATTACTATAGCAACAAGAATAAAAAGGTTCCCTAGCCCATCCCATGTAAATGGTCTCTCACTGCATTTTATTCTCATGCTAAATGAACGTGTATGACACAATGGAAATTGTGTGTTTTGGTTTGGTTGAAGGCTGCTCACAGTGAGGCAGGGGGAACTGAATTATACTGGAACATTTGTTTTAAAAGGGGAAAAAGATTTCTGATCTCCTCTGGAATACTCAAATGAAACATATGCACCTGCTCTCCAGCTTCCATCACAACACTCCTGGCAGGGGATCTCACCAGCAGGACAGGAAGCAGTGATGTAAAGAAGCAAGTTCCAGCACAAGACATGTGCTCAAATGGAATATTCTAATGTTAGAACTTCAATCATTGCCTTCCTTGAGCCCTGGTGAGGCTTGTCTATGCTGATATTTTTGATTAGCTCTTGCCTTGTTATGGCATCTGAGATCACCAACATAAATATTCTCCATCATGAACATAGCTTCATCCCTGTTTTCATCTGTTTCTTCTTTCTTCCTTTAAGTATAGCAGTGAAGCTCTCTGCTGCCACCAGTTGTACCCTCTGATGGAAAATCTGGAAGTCTGATAGCATCCATCCATGAGCAGTTATTCAAGTTCATTATATAATTATGAATAATATGGTATTTGGCTTTCTTCCTTTAAGCCTCTGTTCACGATGTTGCACTGTTTTATAAAGTTTCATTTGGTTGTTGGGCTTTTAATTAATGAAGTTTTTAATACAGAGGAAAACTCTAAAACATAACTGAAAAAAGTGCATGGTTCTGTTAATATCAAAACTAAAGTAATATGATTTCTGTCATGTGAATTTTCCTGCTATCAGGCTGGAACCTACAACTGTCCCCCTATTTTCACAACATTTATATAACATTACCTTTGAGACCAAGACTTTGGAATTATGTTATCTGTGAGACTAATACTTTTCTGTAAAGTACTTTGTACTGTACCAATTTGCTACAGTTTGCCAACAGGTTCAAAAGTTTCTACCAGGACATGTGTGCGGCCACCCATACAGACCCATGGCAATTGCACAAGTTTCATTTCCTTAGCAAACCAGACTGAAAACAAGACACAAAACAGAGAACTCAAAACTGTTTCTCCTAATCCAGTATAATAGCCACATTCTAGCAAGTGAAAAAAACAGAGTATTTAGTTTCCCCTCTAGGCCACACGTGTAAAAAGCAGCTTCGTTCCCTGCATATCGGGCTTAAATGCAGGAAATCCTTTGTTTGCTATTAGTCAGTTGTGTAATTTTGGTCAAATTCTCATCTCCCTCATCTCATTTCCCTTTTTGCCTGTTTAGAAAGAGTATGGTCAAGCAGGAACAACACTTTGTCCATGTCTTTACAGTACTTAGCATGCTGATGCCCATGAAAGTCTCCAAAACTGAATTCATAGAGCAACATTCTTTTTGTTCATTATTGTATAATTAACCAAAACAGAAAAAATATTCGGTTACCGTAAGACAAAAAAATAGAGCTGTTCACAGCTGACTTTCTGAAATCTTCCTGCAGATTAGAGGGGATTTGTTTATCAACTGGCCAAATTTAAGTTCATACAACTTTTTCTTGATAATTTAAAAGAAAAAATATAAGATGCTTCTTATGAAGAACTAATCTAGATGATTAGTTCTTCATAAGTTCTTCTTCTCTTAAGTACCTTTCCTAATGATTCTTTTCTTAAGCAATCATTTATTGGACTGCTTAGAATATGCCAGGATCTTAGGAAGAAAGGATTACTGTCTTTTTTTTTTTTTTTTCCTAAATTGAGATTAAAAATTACATTGAGAAGTTCTGTCTGGTTTTGATGTTACTGGTGGTGCAAGTGCTGATAACTGAAGTAAATTTTTTCAGTTCAAAAGAACTAAACAAGCCTAGCTTACTCAGTACCTTACTACAAACAGATCTAGGGATGGGTTCTGTGATTAAGTAGTAAGGGCACACCACACCCTACACCCAGTTACAGCAGAAAAAGGGCCAGGTTTTCATTCGCACTGCTTCTCTGAGATGCTGTTTACCTCTTCTTTTCTTTCAGCACATACTAAAACTACGTATTTGTGCTTAGGTTTAGCATCTATAAATATGGGTTCTGAACTGTTAAAAAGCTGTTATTGATTTCGCCATAACAGTTGTAGTCTAATTTTGCATGAGAAATGTGAACTGTGCTTTGGACTAATACAGCAATGATCCCACAGAGTCTGTGCAAGTTATGAGGGACATTCAGTGAAACTTGAGCTTGCTTTGGATTAGATGTCCATCATTCTCAGTTTATGTTAAACCAGCAATGAGTTTTGTATTGACAGAATCACCTCCTTCCTCCAATTACTTTAAGGTCTCTTTCTTCTGCAGTGTTAGCAAAGGCCAATTTCTCTTTCATGCACTATTTTTAGGGATTTCCAATGTTCAAAAACTTCTGATAATTTTTCCTATCTGATAACTAATCAAAAGCTGTTCCTGATTCATAATTGGCATTTAAGAAAAAAGCTTTGACAATGAGATACAGCTAGCATACACAGCATCAATTAACAGCCAATTACTAAACAATTCTTCTAAGCTGGTATTAACTGATGCTGCATGCAAATTAGCACAGAACAGAGGAGCAATGAGTACAGTTAAATTGAGGCTTAAGGCTTGGAATAATGAGGAGCCAATATGTTGTCTGTGCTAGGAGTGTGAGAACTGTCATTCTAGAGTGCATCAATGCTCTTTCCTTTCAACCTTGAATCTTTCATTTTCATCATGTACTTGTAGACTTCATTGGAGGCTATTTTGTACTTAGACTGCAGCTTAGGAAAGAATCCGAAAGAGCTGGAGTCCAAGCTTGTGATGAGTGCAACACTACAACCATAAAACAGGACTTCTTCAGATCCCCTAAATGGAAAAAAAATCACTTTGGTTATTCATTCTATTTCCATATTTTTTTTAAGTGTCACATGATCTTTGAAGCAGCACATTGTGCTAGTTTTGTGCACTAACTACAGAACAGTCTGTTCTTAGAAAATGGATAATACCTCACCAAAGAGCTGAAGTATCAGGAAACTGGTCTCAGGAAAGGCATATAAAATATCTTAGACAGATGTTTTCTGACAGATGCATGACACTGGTACCCACAAACCTGTACATGAAACAGAGAAGACTCTTCTTCAGGTCTTGGGCAGGATAAGAGAGATAAGATGTATGTTTTTAGGACAAATCCTTACACCTGAGATAAGTGAAGTAGATGTGTAAAAATCTTCAGATGATAAATATGGGAAATAACCTGAAAACACAGAAAATATTATTTAATATTCTTATGGAAAAAAAACCACCCACAGATATTTACCCTTTCTTATCAGCAAACTTATGAAAAATAAATAACTTATGAAAAATAAGCTTTGCACATTTATAAAATCTAGCTCAAATCTTACTGATTCTGACATTTTTTAAACATTCATCATTACACTTACATCATATCTAAAAATGACTCATGGACTTTTATGTAGAATTTCAATAACATCCTGGTTGCTAGGCTACATGTGATCATTCTGACATATAAAGTACCTCTTAGAAATTGATTTTTTAAAGTATATAAAGATCAAATTTGAAGAATTTGTTTATTCAAGTATTACTGCCAGTTATTAGGCAAAACAGTATGACATTTTATGCCTTTAAATAAATATTTAGTTGTATTGCACACAATGTCTAACAGATGCATATGACTTTTTTTTCCCATTTCAGTAAACAACTTTTTATTTCTGCCATATGCATGTGAAAGAGTAGTTTCTTGGGTAATTTTCCTTGGCTTGTTTTTTCCCCCACTGTCCATGCCTGTCAACATTATTACTTGTCTCTAACTGTTTTTTCATCTTTGCTTCAAGCTCCTCCTAGCTTTTTCTGAAGACCAGTCAAAAAATCACCTCAAATATGCATATGGATTTTGATACATGCTTCTATGTCCTCATCATAGGATACAGGCTTGTTTGTGCACATGGCACTGAGTTTGTCCCTGCATTAAATGCTTCCTGGCAGCGACTGGGGAGATTTCCTGGTGCTGCCACTCCTCCATTAGTCCCACCTCCAGAATTTGTGCTTGTGACAACAT
This sequence comes from Taeniopygia guttata, assembly GCF_048771995.1. Classification (NCBI taxonomy): domain Eukaryota; kingdom Metazoa; phylum Chordata; class Aves; order Passeriformes; family Estrildidae; genus Taeniopygia; species Taeniopygia guttata. Next base: position 34,221,169 of record NC_133030.1, on the reverse strand, counting down.
CTGAGCTTTGGGACCAGAGCTATCTCTGCCACCCTAGTGTTTAATTTTAATTTGTATGTGGGAAAAGAACACTAAACCTGCAAAGGTATGTGGTTGGTATATGAGAACACCGGAGCTCATGCTTTCTGTAAAACCAGAGGTGGATTAAATTAATTACCTTATTTGGTTCTATTGCAAAATCAAAACAATCAGAAAGTACATTCCTTCTGCGTCAATCCAAAATACTTTTTTTTTCTAGCCAAACATTTTTCTTAATATGGATTCACAAAAAATACTTCATTGTGATTTTATTCATTTATTCTATGTAGCATTGGAAACATTTGGTCTTTTCAATTTTTAAAGAAAATTAATTCAGGCTTGATTTTTCAAAATGAAACTTCAAAAAATATTTCATCATTTATGAAACAAAATATTTCGCCCAAAGAATGGCAAAAAATGATATTTCCATTTTTCTGCCTCAGCATTTTCAGATTCACCTATTGTTAGTACAGTAGAAAAATATTTTTAAATTAAAAAAACCAAAACCTAGATGTAATAAATGCTTATTTTGGTCTGAAGGTAAACATGCATCAATAGACAGTGTGTACCTAAATAAGAAAATATTATTTCTGCAGGACTCCTGCCTGATGCCCATACCTTCAGTGCACATGATAATTAGTGCTCGCTAATTATTGAGAGGCCAATAATGTGAGAGGGGAAAGTGGCATTAAAAGGGAAAGTGCTGTTACATGGTGTTATTAACTGGACCTCTTAGAGGGTCAGTCTTCAAACAACACTTGTTTTGTCATTTCATTAAGCAGCTTAGTTGGGAGATACAGGAGCATGATAATGGAGTTTGCTGGCAGCAAGACGTGTCTCTCACTAGCACAGAAGGTGGCTGCAATGTCCAGAAAGCCCTGCATGACTGTAAGAGCTGCAATCATATACCAGGGACAAAGTTAATTAGTATCAAGTACAAGTATTCTTCGGGACTAATACTGAGAGTTTCTGTTAATTTGTGAGCTTACTGACAGGAAACAGCTCTGGTGGGGACATAGAGGTTGATTGCAGAATGATTTATGAGTCACTGGTGTGATGTGGCTGTAGGAGAGAAGTGCACCAGGTGACACTGGCTACAGCAGTGTTGGAAAGCAGTGTTATTTGATGGGCAGGGGCTATCTCCTCTGCAATAGCTCTGGGCATTCAAGCTCCAGAAAGATGATTTCAGAGTGAAACAAATGTTACAGAAGGAGGTGTGCCATTTCTCTGCTCTAGTCCAATTGTCATAAAATCCTTGTTCATTTAGCTGAATATATGACATTTCATTCTTAAAAAAAAAAAAACATTAGCAGGAAAGCAGAAATTTTCCATGATGCAGACTAAGCATTAGAAGTTTCTCGCAAAATGGTCACTAAAATATGGAGATGAATGGGTTATAGCTTTTCCTATGGTGGGCAAGCAATTCAGTAATCCTTAAGATCAATTTGGAACATTTAGGAAAATAATTAAATTATGTGGTAGCCTGCAATTGCAAGTTAATTTTAGCAACCTGTAGCATAAATTAGGTCTGATAGTTGTCTAGTCCTATGAGGAGTGTCTCATTTCCTGCAGTATACTGTTCCATGACTTATTTACAGTTTATTGCAGTGTGTGCTGAATACAGGAATTAGTTTCCGGTTTACAATGTCTGATGTTAACAATTAAATTTAGCAAAAGTTCAAAGAAAACCTGTTCATGTTGTGATAAAGACAACCAAAGTGTAAGAATAAAATGCAACGAGTTAAATCAAATAATGTTTCATGTCCCATATAAGATATCTATAATCTTGTTTTCCAAATATTTTTAAATATTTAGAAATTTGTCTGACCACTGACTGGGGAGAGAAAAGAGTTTAACTGTGAAGTGCAGTTTGGTAAAAGTGGCTGTAATCATAACATAATCACCAGATCAGGGCAAGAAAACCCATACCATCACCTTGGAAAATTTAACAATGTCTGACAAGATTGATTATAATTTGATCTTATTATTTAATCTTTTCAGTCTACAAGACTGAAATGACCCTAAAGCCTATAAAGGTCCAAACCCTACAAAGGTTTTGAACATAGACCACATGATGTATTTCTGCTCCATTTTACTCTCAAAGGTGGTTCTATCTTGGTGAAATTTACAGAAATACCCAACTAGTAGAAAACAGTAGCATGAAGAATTTCAGCCCAAATATTTGCAGTTTTCTAGTTAAAAAAAAGAAAAAAATTATTCGTATGGAAAATCATAAGGATTAGAACACTTACACAATGCTAACCCTATAAGCATTGCACTTATCATCCTATTTAATAAAAACAAAAAGGCAGGAATATTGTTTTCAAGCTGTGGTTTTACTCTGCCCTTACATGCTCTGCTTTGATTTTGACACTGCTTATAAAAGTGCTTCTAAAAATTATGATCCAGTAAGTGCCTTCAAAATGGGCTTCTGAGAAATCTTTGTGCCTGACAGGTTGTGATTTTTTAAAATCGGACAAAATGAGAGCATTAACCTCATTACCAAATACCAGTTTCTTCTTCAACTTTCTTTCTCATGCACAAGTAGTCATATGCAAGTAGTTTCTGTTTAGTCAGAATTCCTGACAGTCAAACCTGAACTTTGCTCACACTAAGGTGCTGCAGGTTGCACAGGTGCATTTGAGAAGTTTTCTTTCAGATGTTCATTGAGTCTTGGATTTGAGCCAGAATTCATATGCTCATGCATTTCATTTTACATTACTCTACCAAACTCACTTGCCATATGCTTTAAGCAAAAGGGTCATTTTTTGATACCATTCCTTTCGAAGAGAAGATAAAAATTGGCCTTTTAGTGAATTAACTAATTAGAATAAAAGCACATCTTTCTTTTTTACATGCTTAATTTAGGTATGAAAGGCAAGTGAAAATGTCTTCAATAGATAAACTCTACCTTTCTGTTTGTATGGCATATAACACCCAACAAATCAGACTAGATATCCTTAAAATAAATTCTACAATTGAGAGTTATATTTAACTCATGGAACAAATTAGTTGAGGGAGAGAAAGGAGTAAATCTCTGTGTAGAGAAGACAAAACTGCATATTATTGAAAAAGCTGCCAAGATTGCTCACCTAATGCAAAATTTATCCTATTAGAAATATTGCTTTGGTTTCACTTCTTTCTCTTCCATGCTCTCACTCTGCTTTCAGAGTAGTAATTTATTTGTTGTCTTTTAAAAATTTAACTCTGTTCCTTGTAATCTCTATGAATCACTGCTTACTTTTAACTTATCCACCTAAGAATACAAATAGGACTTATAATTCTAAAATTCAGTTAAAAAATCCAACTTAAATTCTAGCCTACTGTCTAGACTAATCATCTGCATTTTGATTACCACACCTCTGTATACACAAGCATTCAGATGAAAGACCAGGGCTGTGGACCATAGCCAATTAGATACATCTTCTGCTGAGTGCATGAGATAATGCACAGGCCTAAATATTATTTTCCTCCAGGGTGTCAAAAACTAAGATGAGAATAGACTAGATTATGTATTCTCCTATTTATACCTACTTTTGCCCTCAAAAGAAATATTGAATGTATATGTATGTAACAGTAAACACCCTTTTAGTGAGAGCCTTAGTTGCCCTGCATTCAGTATTTAATTACATAGTCAAGAGACAATTTCCACTATAGAAAGAAGCAATTTTCAGAGATTACTCCAGGTAAGTACATAAAGTTATAGATGTTATTAGCAATGTTTCTGAGATTTGTAATTCTTGATTAAAGAAGAAGCTATGTCACTGAGCATTGCTCAAAGAAAAATACATATCCTTGGGCTCCGAGGAGATCTTAACTAGATGTTCCCTTTACAGCCTGAGCATGTGTTGTAACTAAAATAAAAAGAGAGAAAAAGAGCATGAAGTTCTGTAAAGAAACATCAAAGGCCATTAGAGAAAGCTTTTAAAAAGAAGGCAGTAGCATATGGAAAATAAACAGGCACTGCTATATAAAGAAGAATAATTTTTAAAGTAATAGAATGATCAAAAATGGGTAAAACTTGACTGTGAGGTGTCTTGTCCTTAGTTAAAGCAATTGTTAAAAGGTTTACCAAGGAAAACATCTCTATTGTCAATGGAAAACAACATTTATTATTAATATATTGCATATATAGTTAATGTTTGGTTATTGTTGGCTGAAAAAATATATATAGATAAAAATAGTTCAGTGGATCAACCTTTTAATACATTTGAATAAAACCACCAGAAACTCTGTGTGGCTTTGAAAATAAGAGAACATTTTAATTAAATGGAAACATTGGTTGGCAAAAGAATGACACTTAGCTGTAAATTGATGATTTTTTAAGGTTGTTGTTAACCTGTGTTCTTCTCATTTAACCTTGTTAAATCTTTAAATATATATCCTTGTATTTCTCCTTGATGCTAAAAATGGCTTCCCTGTTAACATACCATTTAGGTAATTATTAGGTATTTAAAGTTTAAAGTGGCCTGAAATTCATGGGGTCATTCTGAACCTGAGTCCAAACTGTTACAAATTGCTGTCTGAAATCTGGACTCATTTTGTGATGCACATCCTTCCTTTAAAAAGCCTTCTCTAGTAAGTGATCAGGAGCACAACTTGGCCCAGTCATCCAGCATTTCAGCATAGTAAGGATGATGCAAAACACAAACAGCAGGGCACATTTAAATCTAAAGAGCCCATTAGGCTCTTCCTTCCTGTAGGCTCTTTGGAAAATTCAGTTACGAGAAATATCAAAGCAGGCATACAATGCTTTATATATAGCATGCCACAGTTTGTTTGGTTTTGGTCTAATTCCTAATCTATACCATCAGCTTAACATGTTACAAGTAGGCTAATGTATAACTATAATTAATTGCATTATTCATTGAGGAATAAATTAAAATACTAAACTTGGGAAGTGTGTAATCCAGAGTTAATATGATTGTCAATCTGGACTTATTAACTCAAATGTTAATAAATACATTCTTAATTAACTGCTAAAAAAATGTTTTTAAAATTGAGGCACCATTTTGAAGGTATTTCCAGACATCACCAAATTTTAATTTTGTACTATTTTTCATTATGAACATTTGAGAATATTTGAACCTGTAAACAAATACTAATAAAATACGCCAAACCATGCAGAAATATAAATATAAAAAGTTCCTAGTTTATTTTTCTCAGTTCTGATTTTTGTTTTGAATTGCTGTTTTAAGGCTGCTCAGAATAATTGCCAAGGGATCAACAACTCATATTTTACTAAAGGAAACAAGTTATTTATAAAAATAACTAGTATGCAGGTCATACTGAGACCATATGTACCTCATTGGATTGATTAGAATTGATATTTTACAAGTACCTGGCCTGAACAAAGGTAAAAAAATCTCATTTGTTTTTAAAACATTTTCATGTTTTTTGTCCAGGTGACATGTGACTGCTTTGTTCTTCACAAGACTTATCCAAGTCACTGAATAGAATGAATATCATGTCCTTTTAGTAAATCATGTCTTCATCTCACCCTCACCTTGATGAGAAAGCATGGAACAAATTTGAACAAACGACATGGGAACCAGAAGCTGCGACTGTGTTGGCCACACCACACTGAGCAAACCCAGGAAAATCTTGTTTGACTTGGAAGCAAACACTAGAAATCAGAGAAAGGTGTATGATAGAAATCAGAGAGAAAGATATACCAGTACCAGTGGCCACAAGACCAGAAGGCTATCAGTTAGGAATGAGTTGAACTCCACCCAGGACTCAGAGACACTTGGTGCTTTTTGTTGGTTGCTTTTTGCCTCTCTGAAAACAGGTTTGGTTTGGTTTGGTTTTTTGTTTTTTGGTTTTTTTTGTTTGTTTGTTTGGGATTTTTGTTTTTGTTTTTGTTTTTGTTTTTGTTGGGGGGGTGGGACCAACTGTGTGTGTTATTAACCATTTTTCATTTATATTTCAAGAGAAATTTCTGTCTATATTGTCTTATGCCAAGTTTATGGTACATCTCCCTGGAAGAGTATGCCAGTGCTATGTTTTCAGAGCCTGGCTAATTGAAAACTTCCCAAGCTCTTGCACAGGAGTGACAAAGAAGAATCTCTTGGCTAGAACAGGGATTGCATTGTGTTGACATAAACGGATTCACTTCCAACTCAAAAAACAGGTAAATTCTTCATCTTGGTTAAGAGTTTTCAGAACAAGAACTCTCATATTGTAAACGCAGATATTGCCTGAACTGATCACATTTGTGAGAGTGGGCTCTCATACTTTGACAACACTGGGTGGCATTGTACAATATGGGACATTATAAAGTAACAGAATATTTTTACAAGTTTATCATCTGCTTCCCTTCCAGCCCTCAGGTTGTTAAAATACTGTGAGGAACTCACAGCTAGCCCAGGTACACATACTTGTGCAGCAGCTTTTAGCACACAGACAGACCTGATGACTTTATGCTTTCCCTCAAAGGAAGTGTTCATGTCTTTGTATATAATTAGCTCCACTATGAAGTAGACCTTAGAAGAGAAAGATTTGGTTCTCTTGTTAGACTTGTGGTTCATGGAGGGGCAGGATGGGGTTGGTAGTGAGGTAGAAGAGAGGATTTTGCACTTAGTCATAAGCAGTGCTGGAAGAAACTAAAACCATTAGTATAGACTGGCCCTGTGTGGGATTCCATTACCAGCACAGAAGAAGATACTCACAAAGAGAGAGTGGTTTCAGAGAAATGTCATAGGACGGAAATTTCATTCTTTTCCAAGCTCTGAACCTAGGAGCTCTTTTCCATTAGGGAACAAGAAAGAAGAATAATAAATTTCCATGCAGAGAAACACCCCTTTTGCACTGAATAACATAGTTAGACAAAGATGTGAACTACATTCCTGATGATGAGTGAAATTTGTTTTCCTGACAGTTATGTGATAGTTTATAATGTCTGTCAAGAACTTTGGAATTAAATTCTACTGAAGAGGCACATAGGCAAATTCTGTACAAACACCTATTTTTGAGGAAATTAATTGTTTGTTAAGGAAATCAATTGAGTTAATATCTTGATAATCTGGAAAACAAGCTAGAATTAAAATCACTTCCCTATCTTTTATTTTTATCTCAGTGGTTTTACCTTGTGTACTTTTGATGCTTGTTTCTCCTCTTGTTGTATAAAGTACAGCATAACTGGAAGGACTCACTTGACTAAAGTGTATCTAACAAGTCTTGATATATCTGGTTTTTCAGCAGGTAATACACAGCAAAACAAAAAAACCTTCTCAGTCTTACATTTTCAGTGGTAATTAGCTAAAAATAGAGACAAGCAGCTATTCAAGTTGCAAGCTGGTTTTAATAGGATGCTATTTCTTAGGATGCTACAAAGCCAGAAGGATTTTAATGGGGTTGGTGATGATTTACAAATTAATTAGTCTCATAATCAATTTAAAAAAAGGAAATGAAGTGAGTCATGATAATAATGGAAGAAAAATGTTTTCATATCCACAGACCGGAGTCTTGAAAATCTCTAGATTAGTGAAATCAGAGCATTTAAAACTTCAACTTCAAAAATCTACAATTGGACTTTGTTTTTAAAAGTAGCAGTCACTGTGGTTATTGCAACTTTACCCACACTTGATTGGAAAATCCAGGTCTCTGGGGTGCTTGTTAGCGGCTACACCAGTTATTCTTGGTTCTGACTATTGCTATGCCTAAGGTCCCACATACTTTGAGATTATCAGTCAAAATGGCATTTAAATTCAAACAGCTCCTAAAACATTATGGGCCTTCTTTTAAATATTAAACACTATCCTAGTCAACTTTATGGAATCCATTTAACTTAAGGGCACAGGTCTCAGTAGCAAAAGTTAAACTGTAGCGGTCTGTGCTGACACATGAGCCTGCAAGCAGTGTGTCCTTGTGCCAGGAGGGCCCATGGGATCCTGAGCTGCATTAGGAAGAGCACGGCCAGCAGGGCAGGGGAGGGGATCCTGCCCCTCTGCTCAGCCCTGGTGAACCTCACCTGCAGTGCTGTGTCCAGTTCTGGGCTCCTCAGGATGAGAGAGACAGGGAGCTCCTGGAGCAGAAGCCATGTCCCTCCAGCCTGGGACTGTATTTCAGAGGTGCAGGAAGTGCAGATGGGTGGAAAGCCAGGGCCAGCAAGTCATGGAGATAATTCTGTTTGGCTTCCCGTGCTCAAACCCTTCACCCACAGACAGGTTCAAGCACATCAAGGAGGAGAGGCAGGCAACTTGGCAACACAACTGCCTTACAGCCCTGGCATGGTGCAAAATTCCTGGGGATTGGATTTGGAGTCCTTTTGTGTGGAGAGTTAAAAGATCTGGGTTTAAGGACATTCTATCATATGTCACACAGGCCTAGAAGCACTGAACACAGTATTGCTTACATACTTTTAGAAACTAACATAACAGAATCATTTTCTGAGCAGGTACTTTTAAGATTTTAAAGTCTAAAATATTTTCATTAATTAATTTTAATGACGGGAAGATCTGAGCTTAAATTAGACATTAAATACACTGAAAATATATCTTGGAAAAATGAGTAGAAAACTAAGAGTCACCATCAGTGAAAAATGAAAAATAAAATCAATTAGTCTATTTTTGTTTAAGAAAAACCCAAACCATACAAAACCAATCTGTTAAGGACCACAAGTTACCTGTTGTTTTCTTCATGTTGTTCTTTTCACAGTCAGTCATGTAACAGACATTAGCCTGGCATCATGGGTTTGAATCTCAGTAACAGACTTGAAGAGAGTGGGAAGGATTTTATTAAAAAAAAAAAAAAAAAACAGCAGGTGGAAAGTGACTTGATAAAGATGACAGCTGACTACAAAAAAACCAAAAAAAGCAGCTGCCTACTCTTTACCCAAATGTCTACTCTTTGGAGCAGCTGAAACTGAACAGTTTGACAGTAAAGGGTGCAGCTTGTTTTCCTTCATGCTCTATGTCTCACCCAGCAGTATTGGCAGCATACACCAACCAGCCTGCCTTCCACACAGAACATGCTGAACATTTACAAGTTGTTCGCCGGCATCAGATACGCTGCGCTGCACTAACCGCTGCCAGCCGAGGACCTCTCCAGACGTGCCTTTTGTTTTGCAATTAGCTTATGGTTTCTCAAGCAGGAAGTCAGCTTCAGGGGTGGTGGTTTTTCTGCAGCTAAGATAATCAACATAGGAATTGTCTGATCTTTATAGGTCTTTAAGCAGATATTTTTGTGTAGTCGATGGATAGAGTTAAGTATGCCTGACACTACATGAAAATATATAGCTATAAATAAATGAATGTATAAACTACTAATGAGAATTTCTTCACATTCCAACATTGTTGAGTTTTTTCAATCTGTATGTTTTAATTTTGTCTTGAATATTTGTATATTTATGAATGATTGAAACCAAACAGAAGAAATAGTATGATTATGCAGTAATATGGTAACAACTTTTCTTTCTTTTGTCCTGGTTTCAGCCAGGGCAGAGCTCATTTTCTTCTCAGTAGCTGATGCAGTGCTGTGTTTTGGATTCAGGAGGAGAATAATGTGAATAAAACACTGATATTTTTCTTGTTGCTGAGTCGTACTTACCCTAAGTCAAGGACTTCCCACTCTGCTCTGCACTGGCGCGGCCTCACCTTGAGTTCTATCTGCAGATTTCGTCAATGCAATATAAGAAAGACATTAAGCTATTAGAGAGAATCTAGGGAAGGTCAACAATGACGGTGCAGGGCCTTAAAGGACAGCCATAAGGATCAGCTCACTTGGCTTGTTCAGCCCGGAGAGGATCCCTGAGAGGAGACCTCACTGCAGCTTCCTCATGAGGGGCAGAGGAGGGGCAGGCACTGATCTCTTCTCTGTGGTGACAGTGACAAGACTTAAGGGAATGACCTGAAGTTGTGTCAGGGGAAGTTTACGTTGGATATTAGGGAAACCTTTCCCCAGAGGGTGGCTGGTCACTGAAACGGGCTTCCCAGGGAAGTAGTCACAGCACTGAGCCTGACAGAATTCAGGAAAATTTTTAACAATGCTCTCAGGCACATGGAGTGACTCTTGGGGATGGTGTTGTGCAGGGACAGCAGCTGGACTTGATGATCCCTGGGGGTCCCTTCCAGCTCAGCATATTCTGTGATTCTGGACTTTTCAGTGTCTCATCCTCTGCCAGTGAGGAGGCACACGAAAGCTGGGAGGGAGCATAGCTGGGACAGCTGCCAAAGAGATATTCCATAATGTAAAAGGCTATACCCAATACATAAACTGGAGGGAGTTATCTGGAAGGGGGCCAGTTGTGGTTCAGGAATGGGCTGGGCATTGGTCAACATGTGAGAGTTTGTATTGTCAGCACTTGTCTTACTTATGTTTTATCTCCCTCTATCCCTGTCATTTACTATTATTATTATTATTATTATTATTATTATTATTATTATTATTACTATTACTATTACTATTATTATTCCTTTGTTTCAATTAATAAACTGTTCTTATCTCAACCCCTGAGTTCTATTCTCTTTTCTTTCCTGATTCTCCTCCCCATGCCATCAGTGGGGGGAAGGGGAAGTTAGCAAGTGGCTGTGTGGTGCTTTGTTGCCAACTGGGGCTAAACATGAACACGAACAGGGGAAGTTTTGCTTCACTGAGGATTACACAATGTAGGTTATTAAAATAAATATCTGACTGGTAAAAGAAAAAATTCCTACAGCAGTCCTACAGCTGTGACACTGGAGCTGGTGGATGCCAGTCTTCTATTCCTGACAAAATTTTTTCCAAGAGCATTTGTAATTCATAGCCTATTTCTGTTGGAAATGTCTCACTCTCCTTTTCTCTACTTTCTTCTGCCAAAAACAAATACCATAATACAAAAAGTGCCATATTTCATTATTTTGTTGTATTCCTTTTTTATTATTTCTTATTTATTTTTGAAGGAAATATGGATTGTAACCATTTACTTGTTAGAATACAGGACTCACAAGATACTGTGGCAGCTTAAGAGTAAATTAAAATTGGATGTAGCGTGGGAAGCTAGGATGACACGTAATGTATTCACCTTGACAGCCTTTCACTGGAGGTGGCACAGCAAAAGATCTTGACACATCTTGACATCAGCATGAATGCCTTCAAGTGGAAGGCAGGTAATTGTTTTCAGTGCAGTAAGAATCTAAACTGATCAGTAGTCATAAGATTAATAAAAAAAAAAAAAAGGAACAGTTTCTGTATTTCCTAGATGAGTGCTAATCTGACGTATATTTTTAGAAAGAAAGTAAGTAGCTAAAAATAAAAAAAAAATTAAAATAACATGTATAAAAATAGCTATATATAAAATTAGAACTGCTTTTCCTAGTAAAGAGTGGAAAAATTCCAGCATGGCAATTTGAAAATTTGAAATATTTGGAAATGTCATGATAAAAACAGTGCAAAATTCCAGAGATCACAAAGAATGGAAGAAATTTAAGTATACACCAGTAGGTTCTATTTGCATGTTTCATTAGCTGTCCCATGAAGCTTTTCTGTTCTTTTTTCTTCTGAGTTGTTGCCTTCTCATTCTTAATATATTTAGCCTTTTTCAGCTTTCCAAAATAATTAAAAGTAATAGATGAGCAGACAAGTCTAATATTGTAAAAGAAACAGTTTTCATACATGAAATTTCAAGTTTATTTTGGGGGGATTGCTGACTATGTTGCATTAAAACTTTCGGTTGTCATTTACCTAAGGTGAAGAGAGATAACACAGTTAAAAAAACCATAATGTAATATTTAGGTAATAAAGCCAGAAGAATATATGATGAGACATAATAAAGAAAATATTAACTACTGAACGGCACTTAGCTGGGAAGTGCAGACAGTTTCTAAAGCCTGCAGGCTCACACACTGAAGCCACATACACGTGTGTCAGCACGGGAGGCTGCAGAGCCATGGGCCCGTGGTGCTGCCCTCGAGTGACAGAATCTGTGCCCCAAGCCTGGGACACAAGCAGACAAACCTGCACTGCAGAGATCCAGGTCACACAGTCCCACGCAGAAAGCTGGCCCGAGCTTCTCTGCACTCAAAACACGCTGAGCCTGTGAAACAGATAAAGAACAACCCACAAATAATAGAAAGGTATCTATATGTGTAAGAGTTTTCAGAACTGTGACTCTGTAAGTAGCATCATTGTTTCAAAACTACATTTACATACATCCCTTATGACAGTGAGATATCAACACTTTTTGTAAAAGGTACTGTAATGAAAATAGGAGTAATAAATGTGACCATGGTACTACCAGCTACAGTAGTACTGCATGTTTGTATCTGGTTTTCTCTCAAAGTTTGTCAGTAGACTAATTCAGATCCAAAAATGGACGGCAAAGAAGTTATATTGTGGTCTCTTAAACAGTTGCCATTGTCTAAATTGACATCTGGTTTTACTCCATATTTACTAACCAACCCCTACCCCTGAAAATGTACGTGTTGCATTGGCTGAATAGTTTGTGTGAGCTTATTTGAAGATATGCTCTCTTTGCTGGTTTGGTCTCCAATATGAGCTGGATTCCATAGCCATTGGAGGTCTTTGTACTTAATATTATAAAGGTAGCAGGATCAGGCCATATAGGAGTAATGTTTAAGTCACATAGTACTACTTCTTCTACTCAGTTACAATCACTGATGCTTTAGGAAAAAAGAGGTTTTGTGGGTCAGTATGTGGTTAATGGGACTGAATTCCAAGAGATCTGGATTCTATATTTAGCTTAGCAATTGATCTTCCTAGACAAGCCATATCATTGACCTATGCCTGTTCTACCTAATAATACCCCCACTGTCTTTCTTGCTTGGATTCCAAGCTTTTCCTAATAGATCCTATTTCTTATTGGATTTACTTAGCACCTATCATAGGGAGGCTAAAATGCTAAGTTCAGCAGGCACATTTGTAATATAAATATGTTAAAAGGAAGGGAAAGAGGAAAAAAAGAAGTAACAAAAATAACAGTGAAAATTCTTTTTTCTATGCAATTATCTTTTCTACTGTAGGAAAGAAAATCAAGTGAATTTATACAAAGAAATTAGATGAAAATAACTCAAAAGATGGGCACTGGGGCATCATAAGAACCCCACAATGAAAAATTGTGTAACTCATGAGTGTAGGATGACTAGGGGCAAAACTAAGAAAGGAAACCATGTGTATGCTCTTCAAGGTAAATTAGCTCAAAAGCACACACCAGATTGCTGTTCCTAGCCCAAGGAGTACACTTAGACATGCACAGAAGAGCCCTCCAGTGACACGTACCTCATGGTACAGTCTGTGAAACTTAACAATTTTATGTACGGATTTTATTTCTTCAAACACTCTCCCAGCTTATTTCCGCCTCATTGCACACATGAAAATCCCACTGCATAAGAGAAACAGAGAACACAGTTAAACAGAGTAAAGGTGGCTTCTGTTCTCTGCTGTTTTCCAGCAAAGTTCTCTTCTGAATTGGCAAAGGAAATTGAGTTACTGCTTGTTTTTGCCTAACTCCGCTCTAGCCCTAGATAAAGCAGAACAACCCTCAAGCCTGCACTAATTCCTAAAGCTACACACATTTCATTGCAAAATTATCTAGTGATTACTCTACCTAGAAGTGCATTACATGTGTAATTTGTTAAAATTCTAAGGCTATTGTGACAGTACTTTGATACTACTGATGTGTAGTGATGAACAATACTCTTGTAACATTTAAATCCTTTAGCACTCTTCAAATATTCAGGAAACCAAAGAACATTAATTGTGTAGGCATTGCTTTAAGCTTAAAAACCTTTTTATGTAAGAAATTAAGTCTTCATCGATAAAATAACTGTTGAAATCTTAATACCTCTCAGTGACAGCCACATTTGAAGAGCAATTTTAGAGCATAATGATTCTTGTTGCATAATTTGGACAGACTTTTGTTCTCATTTTAATTTCACATACACTGCTTGCTTTACCATCTCTCCTTCCCACATCGATTAAAAGGGAAAGATCAAAAGTCAGAAGAGAAAAAACATCAAGTTTGGGCCTAGAGTTAAACTTCTAAAGGCTTCAGCACAGTCTCGGCTTCAGACATGCTCTGGCGTATCTGACTAAAGCGTTGGGTGCTTGGTAGAAGACTTGGGCAGCGGCATTCCACCTGAGATCCCACTGCAGACACAAGTCCAGCAGAGCAACTTTAAACCCCCACTCACCTTTGACCCAGGACTACAACTAGAATATCTAAACTTCCTGTTCTTTGATTTTTATGTTCTTGAGGCACCTAAAATGTGAGCCTAGATAAATGATATGCCAGAAGAAGAGAAATTTTTCTTTCTGTTTTACCTCATATTGAAGATTGTCTGAAACTAGAAAAGAAACAAGACTATAAATTAGTTCCTTATTCTAAATCTTGCTCCAGTAATGATCTGATAAGTTACGGTCTTTTGAAAGTAAGTCCATAGGACTGGGTAGACTATAAAATGGAGTTTCAGATTCTTGCTTTATTATCAGCTGGAGGAGAGGTTTAAATCAATCTTTTATACAATTTCATAGCAGTTACAGACTCTTCCAAGGAATGCAATATTCTCTTTTTTGTGCCAAAAAGATCAAACACCCATAATTCTCCCATTAGAAATAATGTCTAACAATCACTTTTTACCCTTAAAACACAAATTGCTGGATTGTGATATACAACACAGTCACATTAGAGAATATAAGTTATTTCTTTAAACTATGACAATCTGTGAAAATTTACGTGTTGCCATAAATAAGTAAATATATAAAAAAGCATCATATTCTTCTGGAAAACTTGTGACAAGTTTGTGACATGAGACATGCTTAGTGTCTTATCTAACTTTTGTCTTGGGGTTTGCCCAAGTCAATGCCTTTGTACTTGCAACAAACAGGACTTCAGCAGGTGAACCAAGCCCTATATATAGTTTTTGAAGCACTTTTGATCTCAAGTATTCTATAAATATAACAATATAATATAAGTAATATAAGAATAATTTAATAAGTAATATAAGAATATAAGAATAATTTAAGAATAATTTAAATTTCCTTTCCACATGCAGAATTATGCCAGTCTGAAGCTTTTATCTCCTCCCAAGGAAGTTTGATTAACCTTTAAACTCTAAAACCATAGATCTTCAAAATTAATGTCTTCTCTCAGTAATGCATCCTCAGGATGATTACTTCAATGGATCAAAACCACATCTCTTCAGACAAGAAACCTCTACTGGGTTTGCATGTCAAGGTTTTGGCAGCAGGGGGCTACAAGGAAAGTTTCTGTGAGAAGCTGCTAGAAAATTCCCCCATGTCGGACAGAACCACTGCCAGTCAGCTCCAAGGTGGAACTGCCTCCGGCTGAGCCCATCAGGACAGCTGTAACGCCTCTGGGATAACGTATTTAAGATGGGTGAAAAAAATGGTGCAGAGCAGTAGCTGGAGACAGGACTGAGAAAACATAAAGGAAACAGCTCCACAGACACCATGGTCAGTGAAGAAGCAGGGGAGGCAGTGCTCCAGACGCTGGGAAATCTCCCAGTAGCCCATGTGAAGACTATGGTGAGGGAAACTGTCTATCTGTTGCTGCTGCCCGTGGTGGAGCAGATGTCCACCTCCAGCTGCTGAAGGACTCCGTGCCAGAGCTGGTGGATGGCCAGAGGAGGTGGAAGTCCACACTGCAGCAGGGTCCTGGCAGGATCTGTGGCCCCATGGAAGGAGAAGCCCAAGCTGGAGCAGTTTGCTGGCAGGTCTTGTGACCCTGAGAACAGCGGTATGCTGTATACTGCTATACTTTGAGAACTGTTCCAAAATTTCATTGGAAAAACTTATTTGACCATAGCACTAATGAATGTAAAAACCAAATTGAATTAATACTTTTCACAAAACCAAAACGTTTTAGAATATTTCAAACATAATACTGATGATTTGTAGCATGTAAATATTCAAACCTGAATAATTTAGCTTTCATAATCTGTTCCCAAGAAATATGTATATGGAGCAAGTTCAGATGTAGAATTAACAATTTATATAATTAAAACTAAAGTTTTAAGACTGTTTTATCTAGTTTTCTGCTGTAGTGTCTTAAAAAATGTGAAATAATAGGAGGGTAAATTGAGACAAATTCATAACCCAAATAAAATATGGGTTAAATAGAAGTATTGTATCCTCAAACTATGGTTCAGAGGAAATACTCTCTAACATTAATTTCTCACTTCAAATACACTTTAAATACTTTTCCTTACAATTTTCTTCATCTGGAAATAGTTTTCATCCAGAAATAAGAGATATATTTAACCTTAAATGTTGATGGCATTCAGGTGTCCAAATTATTTTACTTCTGACATAATTCAGAATTGTTGCAGGTAGGGACATCCTTGCATAACGTGAGGTCACCTTTCAGCACTTTCAGTCTTGGGCAAAATTTTTTTACTGAAAACAAGATAAAGCAGCAGGGCAAGTGGGAGATGGAAAATCAACATAGCTAACATATGTGCAGGCTGAACATGAAAAGATGACAACTGGGAACTGGAGTAAATAATTCCTCATTAAGAGAGAAAGCCAGGAAGAGACAAGAATGAGTAAGGATGTTCAGAATGAACTGTACTAGCAGTGAGACTCTGAGGACATCAATGAGTGAACCTCCTTTGTGCAGCTACTTCTCAGAGTTTCTCCTGAATGGTAAGGCCTGGCTTTCTCCTCACATGGTCTTTTCATAATCTGCCCTTATGGTCCTTCTTCCCTCAGCTTGTCTGTTGAAGAAGAGAAGTCCTTGTACTGCTAGAATGTGGGATACTTACACTTCCTCCCACTGAGTTCTGAGCTTGTTCGGGGAGGGGTACTCTGGAGTAAGGTCTGTTTTTCATACTCCTCATGTTACCCTGCTCTTGGAAAAAGCTTAGTTTTGCTTCCTCTGGATGTTTTTCAGGTTGATTTGACCAGTAACTGTTCTAAGTGGTTACTGAAATGAGATTATTAGTATGCATTTAACTTTTCTTTCAAAGCTGTCATTTTTGTAGCAACTTCCAAAATTCACAAAATACCACACTAAATGTAGGTGCTAATGTTTTGGAGTTTTTTTCCAAAACGTAACCATATACTTATATATGACTAATGAAAAAAGTGTCTGTGTGTGGATGCAAACATTTATGTATAACAAGTAAAAAGAAATGTAAACCTGGCCCACCTGATGATGAAAGAGAATGATGTAATTCACTTCACTCAAGACATGATTTCACCCATAGCTGCATAAAATTAGAACTATTTAAAATTCCAGAAGCTTGGCATGTCAATTCTGAGACAATTTGGGGCAGGGGGAGGACAAGGGGAAAATGTCTGTCCTGGTTTAGGGTAAATTTTTAGTAGGAAACTTCTAAAGTGGTCTCCTCTAGAAAGTAAATTCAAGCAGCCCCTCCCACAAGCAGTTTGGAAAAGATTTCCTTGGAGAAAAGTGAAAGAAACTATTTATTTAGCAAGAAAAGTACTCACAAACATGGAAAAAATTAATAACATTAAACAATGGAACCTCTTCTTGTTCTGAAGAAATGGAAAATTCAGAAAGTCCTTGTTGGGTGCTGTAGCTCTGCTCACCCAGTCTGTTATCTGTCCCTCTGTGCTGGGAATTGATGCATTGTGGCATGAGCTCCCGGTGTTTTTCTGGGGTTTTGGTCCAGAGCAGGTTGGAACAGCCCCAGGAAAAAAGACACAGTCTTGGAAAACATTCCTTGCTGCAGCTAATGAGGAAAACCAGTGAAAAACAAAGAAAAACTCCTTGTTTCTCTCTCACTGTCCGAGGGAGAGAACACACTGGGAGAGAGAGATGAAGTTCCTATTTTTATGTTTTTAAATATGGCCATCTCAGACATCCCACTGCTTCTCCTTCTCCCCCCTTCGCTCTCAGATCTCATTTAAAAGCACAGAACTCAACATCCAGAATAAGCAGAAAAGACAACTGGGGATACAAGCATCATAAAGTCACCTCAGGACAACGCTAAATAATTGTTTATTTTTCCTAACTCGATTTCAAACGGGTGTAATAGATTTGAGTTGGGATGTTACAACTGATTGCAAAACTATAGTTCTTATTTGCAAAGTAATTTTTTCTGCTTCAGTCTCTACCTGCAAATAAAACAGAAACATGCCAAAATCACCAAAAGAATATTAAAATATTTGACAAATGGTGTTGACAAAATTTAGATTATACTGTCACTTTAAAAATCTCCTGCAAAAGGTAAAAAATTTACCCATACCACGTTTTTTGGTAAAAATAATGGAGTACATGCTATCATAAACTGTTCCTTCTTAAGTGAATGCTGAACAGAAAATGCTCAGTATGAAAATATGTGATATATTTATCCAGTCACAGCTCCCTCTTGTGTAATTCATCATTACTACAAAATACTACGTTGGAATAGAGATTGTTTAAATTAAATTTCATGGTAGCTATTTACTTGATTCCTTTACTTTTGTTTTCCCTATATTTAGAGAAATTTAGTGATATTTTAGAGTTTAAATTTTGTATTTTCATGCCATTTCAATGCCAGGACGTTTCAATACCAGGACAGATAATACTTACATTAGGGTTAAACTAAAATGACATTTAGAGGAATATTACTTTTGTACAATAACATGATTTTGACATCCATAATCAAAATCATGGGGGTTTACTTAAGAAAACTTGTATCTAACCTGCTTTTTATTACTGCTACTAAATCTTTCTTCTATATAATTTATGAGAGGGTTTACATTTCGCTGACATTTGGAAAAATTTTAGCTATTCTCTTTTTATTCTCTAGCTTTTGTGTTCCTAAGTGCTCAGAGCACTGTAAGGAGCTTGTTATTACCACAAAGCTTAGCTGCGTCTAAGCTTTGTTGTAATCTTAGTATTTCTCTCAGTGAAGTAAGATTCACTTTTGAACTAGTAACAGAACACTTGAAAAAGCTGGAAAGCTTATTTTTTGTACAGTGCCTTTTTCTTACTACACAGAATTTGGTTAACTGTAGTGTTGTTGGCACGTGAAGAGTTACTTCAGAATAGAATAAAAACTCAAAAAAACAAACAAAATCCAAAAAACCAAACCAAAAAAAAACACCAAGGAAAAAAGGGAGATGTTCTTCCTATAATAACAGGGTGCAAAGCCCAGAATGACTCTGCTGCACGAGGTGTCTGAGTTCACTGTATGGAACGGGCAAGGGAGCCCAAATTTAGAAAGTACAAGCCAAACTTGCTGCTAATGGCTCAAGTGTCACTAAAATTGTGGAGTGTTGCTTTGTCAGCAGAAAATGGTGGAAATAATGGATCGCTTCGGGCAGACATGCACAGAACTCAGGTAATGCCGGGGAAAGCAATGGCAATGACGGAAGCAGATGGGAAGAACCTCAGGGGTTTTTCTGTGCTGATACCTGACATGCCCCGGCTGTCAGGTACGGTGGAAGAGTCCAGTTTACCCCCAAAACTGCGGTGGGCAGCTGTTTTTATTTGAAGCTTATTTTCAGAGAAAGAGACAAGATGTTACCGAGTGATCAACCAAGTGAACCATCCCCAAACTCGGCACCGCTGCACACTTGGGGAGGCAAGGGGCGGGCACGTGTCTGGGATGAGGCAGACGTGGGGACGGAGGGATGGCAGAGATATGAGGACGGAAGGATTACACAGATGTGGGCACGCAGGGCTGAGGCAGAGATATGAGGATGGAAGGATTACACAGATGTGGGCACGCAGGGCTGAGGCAGAGATGTGAGGATGGAAGGATTACACAGATGCGGGCACGCAGGGCTGAGGCAGAGATGTGAGGATGGAAGGATTACACAGATGTGGGCGCGCAGGGCTGAGGCAGAGATGTGAGGATGGAAGGATTACCCAGACGTGGGGACGCAGGGCTGAGGCAGAGATGTGAGGATGGAAGGATTACACAGATGTGGGCACGCAGGGCTGAGGCAGAGATGTAAGGATGGAAGGATTACACAGATGTTGGCACGCAGCGCTGAGCCGCTCCCATTGCCGCGCCCCCACCCCGGCCCTTAGGCATCCAGCGCGATCGCCGGGAGCGGCGCGCGGGGGCCTTGGCCGGTGGGCTCAGAGGCGGCGCTCGGAGCAGGCGCGGCGGGCAGCCCGCGTGGCCGTTGGGCGGGCGGGGCCTGATTTCGAACGGCGAGCGGCCCAATCAGGGCGCGGGCGGGGCCGCGCGCGGTCTGTCCGGCGGCAGCGGGGCCGCCATGGCGCCCGGCGGGCTCTGAGGGGCGGCGGCGCCGGGCCGGGCGGGGGGCGCAGGGATGGCGGAGCAGAGGCGGAGGTTGGTCCGGCTGGCCGTGCTGGAGGAGCTCCGGGCTGCGTACGGGATCAAGGTGAAGAGCGGGAGCTGCCTGGCGGTGGCCAAGACACCGGGAGCTGCCCCGGCGGAGGTGAGCGGGGCGGGGGGAGCTCAGGGGGCTCCGCTTCCCGGGCGGGCAGGGCCGAAGCTCGCACGGGTCCGGCGGCTGCTCCTGTCGCCGGCAGCGCTGGTTCCGCAGCAGCGCCGTTCCCGTAATGCCGCGGCTCCTGTCAGCCCCCAACAGGGGCTGGGGAAAAGAGCTTTTTCCGCTTTCCTGCAGCCTGCAAGTGCCCCGGGGCCGTTCCATGGCCGTGCTGTGATTCGGGAGGGCAGCGGCTCCGTGGCGCTGGCTGTCCCGCCCCGGCAGTTCGGCACTCGAGTGAGAGGATGGCGAGGGAGCTGTTCCTCTTTTGTCCGCGGGCTTGCTGGCCATGAAACGCGCACGGGCGCCGCTGATCCCTGCGAGAGCATTTTATGCTTCACTGCGATTGATGTCACTCACCACAGAATTCAAATCTTAGTAATTGTATTATTTCTTGGAATATAGTTACGGTGTTGTTTCTAAAAGCTGTGTGTCTAAGAAAAGCTTGGTTTCTTAGATTTTTGGTTTTTTTTGAAGGGATTTATTTGCCTAGTTTCTTAGTATAAGGCATGACTACGTATTTTGGAACAGACAGCTCTTGCCTTAATTTGCCAGAGGTTCAGGAATGAAATCTCTCCCATTGCCTTAAATATGATAAAGGAAAAAAGTGTTTTCTGTCTCAGGACTGTTATTTAAAATTGACATATTATAATGGATGCCAGCATTGAGATCCGTTAGAGAATACTGATCTTCTGGTAGACTCTTTAATTTATAAAATGTGGAGCATGGTCAAGTCCTAAACAAGATCTCTGTGCAACTGGTATGGCACAGAGCTAAACATCTTGAGACTGAGGTTTCTGTAAGACTGAGAAGTCACCACACAATGCTGCAGTAATCCTTGGCAATATAAACTAAAGAAGTTGGGAAGACATGCTTGAACTGGGTTGTTTGGAAAGGGAGAAAGCAAGGGAAAAGTTAGAACTAGTTTTCTTCCCCTTGTTAGTGTCAAATACATGGTTCTAGACTTTTCCATTTGAAGGGAAGATGATAAGAGCTGAGAACAATATATGTATGTCTTGGTAAAAGATGTCCTTGTTGCTGTCTGTAGTGCTTAAATTGTATGCAAGGAAGAAAATGTGTACTTAACTACTGAGCAACGTAGGAAAAGCTACAGAATAACATTTGTTTTGCCAAGGAATGTCTTATTTCTGTTCTGAGAGAACAGACATAATTTTATTCACGTATTTATTAAGAAGAAGAAATGAAGTCACAACTTCTGATACATCAAACAAAACCTAGTGAAGTGAGGATATCAGTTAGGAATTCTAAATGTTGAATTCCAAAGCACTGGAGTTTTCTATTACGTAATCTTGTACGTACGGAAGAAACGTTCTCTCTTGGAGTTAATTTTCTTTTTGTAGCTTTACTAGCAGCCTGGAACACAATGACAGATGTGTTGCTTCTCTTTCCTGACTCTGTTATGTTTGTTTTCTGTAGGACAGATTAGATTAAGTGCAAGGGGTTAGTTACTGATTAACCGTTTTCCTAACACAGACAGCACGTTGAATTTCAGCTATGAGACTAAGTTTGCATTCAGCTCTAAGAACAAGTTGGGCATAATCCCAGTCCTCTTCTGGTTGGGAGAGGGACTGGCTTGCAGGTTCTGTAAACTGGAATATAAAAAAATAAAGTAGAAATTGTAGGATGTAGAAGTTGTTGATGCTGTGGATGAACATCAGTAGTAACGACTGATGAGATTTACTTATTTTTCTAACATGTAACATACTTTAATGTCTTCCTATAAGGCAGTAGAGATAAGTTTTTTAAGAGCAAGTGCTAAATAAGACATTCAGAACAGTTGTCTAGATTGTTCTGTTGAGTTTAACCCTTCCCAAAAGGTTAAACTCAACAGTTTAACCTTTGAGTGTCTTGAGATGAAGAAAAATTTATTAAAAAAAAAAAAGATATTTAAATTGTCTTGTGTTGATTTTTAAGAAAAATAAGGTATAGTTAATTTGAAAAACTAACATGAGACTCCCAAACAATCTGGTTCATATCCTTTACTGATTGGTGAGTCTTACAAGAAAATTAACTTTTTGTAAAATAAGAAGTGTAAAACACACTGCAGAAAAGCTTTCTACTCTTTCACAATCATCTAGGGTGTCTAGAATCAGGTTTAGATCTCTGGAGATGATAGTGCTTTTCCAGACAATGCCTCTTATCTGAAAGACTTTGTTTTTTGTCTTAACTACCCTTATGTCTACTTGTGGAATGTGCGCTTCTTTGTACTATATAGTTGATAATTATATCAACTTTTGAATGACATGATTTGAATTTTGTATTTCAGGGTAAAATCTTTGGAATATCTTTTCATGCGTTGCCACAATCACTTGTGCCAGAATATGGTTATATTCCAAGGTAAATTAAAAATGTATTTTTAGATTTTGCTTTGCTCTCTTTATATCAGAAGAAGGAATGTAATATTTCTGTATATCTTCTGACCCTTGTCTGAAGAAAGAATGTAATATTTGTTCCATGCCTGCTAGAGCTTCTGGGGCATATAAGAATAGTTCCAGGTGGAAAAGGAGGGATGCAGAAGTTGGACAGGGAATTCAGAGCTCTTATTCAGCTGTATTTTTTTATACTCTTGTCATTGGGGAAAATTATTCTATATATGAAGTTTTACAAGAAATGATGAAATAGTTTTTGTGGAAAAAGCCCAAGCTTTATTCTGAGCATCATAACTGTTGCTGTTCTTTTCTCAGCTTTCTCGTTGATACATGTGGATATTTGGAAGAACACATTCATACTGAGGGGCTCTTCAGAAAGTCTGGATCTCTTGTTCGCTTAAAAGCCTTAAAGGTATCTCTAAAACTGCTCTTTTTTTTCCTTAATAAGCTGCATTTTCACTTGGCCATGTTTTAATTTTTGGACTCTTTTCATGTTTTAATTTTTGGACTCTTTTTCAGTCATATTCAAGTTGGTAACATTGCCTGCTCTAGAAGATAGGAGATCTAGTCCAGAAGCTGACAGGCTTCCCCCTTTTTTTTTTTTTTATCTTTTAAATATTTTGGCTTCCAGATGATGAGAATAGTTGGGACCGAACAAACTCATTAGTAATTGTGCACACTGGATGCTATGAGGATATTTGTTTGGCAGTGTTCTCCTGGTGGAGGGAAGATGGGAAAACTCTAAATTAATACATGTCTGACAACATTGCCCGTGTCTCATTGTATATAATGTAGTTGAATAAAACATGACAAGGCTGAAACTAACAATTGGGAAGGTATGGCTGTCTGTTGTGACATGGGCTACAGCCTTACTGCCTAAATTTAGAAATCTGACAATATGTTGAAGACTTTAAATTGTGTTTCTTACGAAAAATTTCAGAGCAAACTGGATCAAGGTGAAAACTGCCTCTCAGCTGCACTGCCATGTGATGTTGCAGGGCTTCTCAAACAGTTCTTTAGAGAGCTGCCAGAACCCATCCTTCCACCTCACCTGCAGGAAGGCCTATTAAAAGCTCAGCAGCTTGGAAATGAGAAGAAAACTGCAACCATGCTGCTGTCCTGTTTGATGGCTGACAGAACAATTGCAGCTTTGAGATACTTTTTCAACTTTCTGAGAACTGTGTCCTTAAGGTCAGTGTAAAGAACGTGTTTGTAAACAGCTCTGAATTCCCTTAACTACTTCTCTGTCCAGGCAAGTGCTGTAACTTTCTGTGAGTGGTTTACCATTTTTAAGTTTCATATCTGCAGATATTCACTTAATTCAGTCATAGTATTTTATTTCATAAATCCACAGTTTTCTTGAAGAAAACTTAATAAACTGGACACTTGACTTTGTTCAGCAGAATTACCATAATTTGATACCCTGCATTCCCTAAAATTGAGGGAGGATCTATAACTTCTTGATTTCAGTAAAATAGTCGTGCAATTATCTGACTTGGAATGCATAAATGTATACATTAATCTTGGTATATAAGCACTCCAGTGAATGAGTCCGTTTTAGTTTTTTTAACTGCATTTGTCTTATTTGGTCTTTTTTTTTCTCCACTGTTTATATTCTGATAATTTGAATTTAAAAAGCCTTTTTTTTGTTAAGATCCAATGAAAACAGAATGGATAGCAGTAATCTGGCAGTGATTTTTGCTCCTAACCTCTTGCACTCGAATGAAAATGAAAAGATGTCCAGTAGTACAGAAAAAAAAATTCGCTTGCAAGCTGCTGTTGTGGAAACACTTATTGACCATGCAGCGGAAGTAGGTAAGATGATAAATGCTTATCAACGTGTCTCAATGAACAACCTGTGTACAGCTTTTCTTTTCAACTTTTAAGAATCATTAAAAAAAAATATTTAACTATTCCAGGACAAGTACCAGAATTTATCTTGGAAAAGATTCCTGCAATGTTGGGTGTTAATGTCTTTCAATCTACTCCCTCACTGTGGGGCCAGGAAGACAGTGAAAATGAATCTCCCAGTGAGTGTAAGAGGAGGAGGCACCGAAGTGTTGGGGGTAGGTATGTTTTGTGAAACTTTCAAAACCAAAAACAGAACTGAGACTTCAAGTAGTCTGATCCTAAAGCACTTCCTTCTTCCACACACAGAACAGATGTCTTCAAAACTGGTTGGGTTTGATTTGAAAAATGTGTATAAGACTTCAGTAATCACATTATTGTATATTTACTCAGTTTTCTACTCTGTTGTCTATTAAAGAAGCTATTTTGGATTTTTATAGCCAAATTAATATTCTGGCTTCTTGTTGAGTCAACTTCAGATCCTATTGCAGAAGGCTAAAGGGTTTGTTTGTTGTTGTTGCTAATTTTGAAATGGTACGTTAATATATACTTTGAGAAGTCAGGTCATGAGAAACCAGGGATGCAAATGGTAAGTGTGTTTTGAATTAGCGTAGCTAATATGTGTTCTGAAGTGTAAATCTGAATTGGGTATTATTGGATACTGTGTGCTCTGGTATCATAGATCTGGGATTTTGGGTGAGGATTTTTCAGTTTTCAACAGGGTTAAGGTGGGTTTTTTGCCAGTTATGGACAATCAAATGGTATATTCCGAGTTCTCTTTTGTATGGTTATAAAATCATAGGTATTTATTTAGCTCATGTAACCTGACAGTAGTTGAAATTAAGGTTATATGACTGTATGGTAGGCCATGACATGTTTTTTTTGTGTATTGTACTTCTCTGCTCTGTTGGGATTTTTGTTTGGTTTTTTAAAATAATTTTTTTAAGGAAAATGGATTTCTTCAGCTATTGTGAAAGCAATAAAAACGATGTTGTTGGAAGGATCTGGGCTATGATATTTTATACATAAAACAACCATTTAAACTGATTTGCTTTATTTCTCACTAAAAAAAGAGTTAAATGTGAGTTGAAAATAGAGCAAGACAGGCTTCACATTTAAATTTGATTGCTCGGTGTGTCTTGCATTTCAGATATTGTTAGTGGAGCATTGAATAAATTTAAATCTAACAGAACACCCTCCACTACACCTCAACAAGACAGAAGCGGTAGGTACTGGTGTATTTGTACTGAGTAAAGCCCATGCAGTATCTTCTGGATTTGTTAACTATATTCAATATTTTTTTGAAATGAAAGAATTAGAACTTAGTTGAAGCTAAGTGATTACATTTTTTTAAATGGAATATAGATACATATTTATTGAGGATACTGCATTTACTGTAATTCTTGGAGCAGCTACAATCACTGCAGTAGTGGGCTGTGTGGTTCAGCTCTGGGGATTACCCAACCAAATTTGTGCTTTTTAGCTAATGACCCACTAAGGCTTCAGTGCAGTAGTGCAGCATTTTATTATCCTTGGAATGAATCTGCAAGGACAAAAATTCTTTCACACTTACTTCTCTAAAACTTTCAGCAGATGACTATACATTTACCTCCTCCTAATACCTGTATTGTTTGATTGATCTGTGGGTTTGGATTTTCCTTTCTGGTACTCTAAACTTGCCAAAAACCCAACAAAATAAAAAAATCAAACCCTCAGCTATACTGATTGCTTTGCCTGTTCAAAATGCATGCACTTTGGCTAAGCTTTTGCAACAAGTTTTTCAGAGTTAAAAAAAAGCCTCAAAACAACCTCTCCAACTTTTAACCTATTACTGCAAATTTGATTTCCTTAATTTCAGTCCTTTCATCAGTGACTCCAGTGGTCCTTACTCCAAGTACCAAGCGGAAACTTCCAGCTGATTGCTCTCAGGGCTTGTCCAGCAAGAAGAGACGCTCTTTTAAGCATAATTTTGCCTTTGAGTTTTTACCAAGTAGCATATTTAACAGCATCTCAACACCAGCATCAGGTACAGTGCCATGATGTTTTCTTTGCTGCTTATAGTGATTGTTGGTGGCTCTTAATTTAAGAGTGGAGCTATTTGTTCTTGTTTGTCTGTCATTGATGCTTATTGCTCAAGTGTTCCTTGCACTACTTCCCCATCTTGGTAAATAGTGTATGTTCATTGTGACTCATTTACAGGGATTGAGCAAAAGCCGAATTCTCTTGCTTGTTTTTTTTTGTTCTATTAATCTCTCATAGTTGCAGTCCTGATGTCCTTTTACCTTTTTTGCTCTCTATGATCACTCAGGTTATACTCCTGTTTCTTTCTTGGTGCACAAATCCATGCAGACTGCCTATGCTTCCAACCTTTTGAAACTTGTAGCCTTCTATGTCCTAAATGCTTAAATAGCTGATCTAAGCTCTATGAGAAATGTAGTTGTTGCTTTTATAAAGCTTCTTTCTTGTGTCCTATCACATCTTGTTTTTTCTCTAGATGTTACATCTCAAAAGTCTAGAGAAAATTCTACTTTTGTTTGACAATGCTTTAGTACCGTTTTATTCTACTAGAGGGCTTCCAACCATCAGGCTATTCTGAGAATCCTGTTTTATTTTTATTTCATTCTTTAATGTGCTGCCAACTGAAGTTAGGGTGGAAGGATATTTCTAGATTGGCTGTTTTGCTTGGTTTTTTTTTTTTTCCCCTTCAAATGACTGTTATAAGACTTAGTGCTTTTCTCATTAAATCATTTCATGTTCTCCATGAAATTCTAGTTTCTTTGGATAAGCAAACAAAAGTAATGACATTTTTAAAGATAGCAGTGATGCATATCTTTCATAAAATATCCAGTAGTAAAAAACGCAGCCATTTTCTTTTTGTTGCTTCAGCTGTTCTGGCTAGGTATGCAAATAATAATTAGACTATGTCTAATAAGACTGCAAATAATAATGAGACTATGTCTAATTTTTCTTCTTGAGCTCTTAACTTTGAGGAATTGATCTGATGATAATACTGTGGAAACTTGTTTGAGGTAGTGATATCTGTAGCGTGTAATTAATTGCAGTCCAGCTGCTTTTATGGATGCTACAAGCAACAGCTTTTTTAAATTTTAAGGTGGAAATCAAATTTCAAGCCAGCACTGTACAAAATAAGCAAAAAAATTGTGCTGTTGAAAAACCTGTTCTTTGTTGCTTAAACTTGTCTTTATCTGAAAAAAATGTGACTATTTTAAGTTCATATAAATACAATTTTGTCCCTGTAGTTCAGTTTGAAGCAAGTCCTTGTGTGTGTCTTGAGTCGTCACAAACCTCACTATCTCCTTCAACCATGGGTGAAAATAATGTGTCCAGTACAGGGAATAGAAGAAGTAAAAGACTTGCAAGCAAAAAACTATACAGGTAATTAACTCTCAAAACCTAAAGATAAATCGGAGACATCTGTCTAGACCCCTTGAATAATGACCTCAATCTGCCTCCAAAATTATTGGTTTTGGTACATTTTTATAGTAATCTTAAAACCACCAGATCTTCTGATGTTGCAAAATTAAGCTCAAAACAAAATAGGATCTGGTATAGCTTTCTGTGCCTATTAAAGAAAGGTGGGCAAGAAGGCAATAAAATATGTAAAACTGGAGGAAATAACTGTAAATAAATGTCAGGATGTTTTCCTTGTCCTCCTAAAGAGTTTATGTCCCTTCCTCTCTTATGTCTTTCCAGAGCTGAATCAGGAAAGACAGGTTGTTTTTCTCCAAAGATAAGCCGAAAAGAAATGGTTCGTAGATCTTTACGCTTGAAATTTGGTTTGGGGAAAAGCAACAGAGAAATGGTAAGTACCCAGTCCTCTCCAAAGTTTGGGGCATTGCTTTTCAGGAGCAGGAAGGATGTATTTTGTAATGGAGGGGGTCTCAGTGTTAATTGAACCTGCTTGCTGTCAAGTACAAGAAGCTTGAGGTTTATTTGCATAGCGGTAACAGCTATGCAGTTACTGCATACAAGCAGTAACAGCTTGTACTGTGTTTGGTTGGCATGGGGCAAGATGCTGAGGGAGGGATCAGCTGACTTGAATTGACCTAGAAGGAATTCCATGCCATGTAATGTTAAGCTCACCAGTAAAACTGGGACGGGGATAATTTATGGAAAGTAGCCACTGCTCAGAGGCTTGCTGAGAACTGGCCTGATTGTTGTAAGTGATGACCTTTGCATCCTGTATGGGTTTGGGTTTTTTTGTGTGTGGTGTTGATGTGTTCCTTTTCATTTTCATCTTTCCAATTCTCTCCCTCATCCTGTTGGGGAATGGGGAAATGGAGCATGTGTCTGGATGGGAGCTTGCCTGCTTGTTGGGATCAAGCCATCATGCTTGCGATCAGCGGGTCTCCCAGTTCCTGAGTGTCTGACCTGGCAGAGCCTGTGCACAGAGTCTCTCTGTTCACAGTGTGAGTAAGTCTGCCTGACTGCAGGGAGGCTGTTCTCCACCTAGGTCTGCAGAGACTCAAGGCAAGAGGAAGTACAGCCAAGAAAAGGCTGCTGTGGATGATTTGTGTAGTGGTTTGCTGAAGCTTCCTCTGTAAATGAGATTTCAAATTACAAGTTTATATAAAAGCAATTAACACTTTTTGTTTGTTCAAGAATGTTGTATCAGGATGTGCAGCTGGCAATAGATCAGAAAATATTGGACGGCGTCTTGCAAGTCAGCAAGGTTTGGAAAGCAAAACTGAATGTGCAAGAAGAGATGTACTCTTCAGCCCATATGTCAATGAAAAATTCCCTAAGAAAGGTGATTGCCTAACCAAATATATTAGATGGGGAAAACTTTTTTTTTACTTTGTAAAAGCAACTTTATGGATAAAAGTATAAAAGCAATTGGATTAAAAGTATGCTTCTAGCTAAGTCAAAAATCACTTGTATGTTATGTTTGGGAAAAAGAATTGGTTTAGAACAAGCTTGTTGTGTTTCTAGTGTATTTTAGTAGCTCTCTTAGTTAAGTGAAATTGGGCATCTCCTCTCATTTAATACTCTAACCTTTTTTTACTTTTCTGAAATTTAAGGGCATAATGGCATCTTTAAATTCAGTGCTGCTTTGATAATTATTTTTTAGTTAGAATTTTGTCTGTAGTTATTAAGATCACAGTAAATTATTCCTAAATGCTGTGGTATTTATTTTAAGGTTCAAGGAATGTAAGCAAGTCAGAAGAAAACTTGCTGACTCCAAAATGTCACAATAAAGAAGCTCACCAAATGTCATGGAACAGTCCTGCTGTTAAGGATTCTCAGGTGGTCAGCAAGAATGAGAAAATTCTGCCTAGTCACTCTTCAGAATCTGTCAGCTCTTCAGAATCTCTTTTGATATTTGGAAAGCCATCAGTTATTCCAGATGAATTCAACTCTGCAACTGCAAGCAAACAAGACAACAACTTGGAACTTGTGCTGTGTGAAGATGAAAGTAATTCAACTGCAGAAACATTACTGAAAGTCAAGGAAGCCTTCTCTGCATCTGGGAGTATTCTTCACAATTTGATAGGTGATAAAAAATCATCCCTCTCAGTTGTACCAAGTGAAATATTAAATGAAACTCCTTGTCCCTCAGGGCTCAGTTCAGTGAAAGAATTGTTAGTGGAAGAAGTTTCTGAAAATCTAGCAAATGTACAATCCAGAGAGCTGTTGCACCAATTTAATCCATCTTCTGCTGCTGATAAACAGCAATCAAAAGCGGAAATTGACATTTTGGAGAAAAGAAACTTCAAAACTTCTATTGAGATTGAACTTCAGGTCCCAAAGCCAGATACAAAAAAAGTAAAAGAACTTCCTATGCCTCAAGGACTAGCCAAGAAAGATAAGTTTACTGTTGAGAACAATTCAACAAAAGATGATTTACACAAATCAGATTTCTCTGCAAGAAAAGAGGAAATAGAATTAATACACTCAGAAACAGCTGAAAACTGTATGGTAAAGTGCTGTGATTCGGAAGGGGGTACTGCTAAACCTTCTTTGGCAGGACAGCTGCCTACTCCGCAGTTGCCTAAATCCCAAAATGAAATGAGCGGCCAATACTTGAAAGATGAAAATTCGGGTAAAGTTTTAACTAAAACATCAACTGTTTCTGACCATGGGAAGGTTTCTGACCACATACAGTGGTTCAATCAGCTTTCATTAAATGATCCAAATTCTGCAAGCAAAACGAAACCGCCTCTGAAGTTTCAACGTACTCCAGTTAGACAGTCTATAAGAAGAATTAATTCCCTTTTGGAGGCTAACAGACCATCTGTAAGCTCTCAGACGGTTAAATCAAGTGGTGTTGGTTCACCTCTTGTTAAATCTTTGAGCTATGATTCTGCCCTATTCCCCTGCACAGAAAAGCCCTCAAAGAATTCCATGCTTTTGCCACACAGGAGTGAAAGCACATATGACCAAGTTTCTGTATCTCGTAAGCAACTAGACTTAGCATCCAAATCATGGTACAGGCCACTAAATCCATCAGACAAGCCTGATGGTTCTGTCAGAACTGTTGGAATCCGTGAACAAAAAGCAAATGTTCATCCATCAAAGTCCGTTCTAGAAGATCTAACCAATCATGAAATTGTTAAATCCAGTTTGAAAGTTAATGCAAATATAAGTGTTCCAGGTGCTGCACCAGAAAAATCTATGATTGCAAGAAGTGGTTCAGGAAAAGAAAGAGTTCGTTATAGAGGCTCTCCAAAGAATCCAATATCTGAAGTAAAACTACTACCAACTGCCAAGCCAGTAGACTTATAAGATCAAATGTGATGGCTAAATGGGTTCTTTGTAACTTGGTTAACCTTGGGAAAAATCTAAATTTATGATCTTTTTCTAGTTATTGTTGTTTGTAATATTTCATTTGTTTTAAATGAATGAGTAGTGAAGATGTACAAATAGCAATTTGTTTCATGTTGAGTGTTGAGGTTTTCTTAATTTACGGAAACCTCTCTAAATGCTAGGCAGTTCAACTAAATTAATTTGATTTATAAAACAAATACTCTTAATAT
Organism: Taeniopygia guttata; assembly: GCF_048771995.1. Lineage (NCBI taxonomy): Eukaryota > Metazoa > Chordata > Aves > Passeriformes > Estrildidae > Taeniopygia > Taeniopygia guttata. Next base: position 34,189,542 of record NC_133030.1, on the reverse strand, counting down.
GTAAATAATCTAACACAAATGTTTGTGTTAGATCTCAGGTTTTGATTATCTCAGCGTCTAAAAACATGCTGCATCTCCCACAACTGTTCTTGCAGTATTTAGAATAAGTATCAAGTTCAAAAACAATTTCTCAACTATTTAAAACAAATTTAACAGACATATGAAAGGAAGTATTTTGATGCTGAGCATTAGCAGTTAAATTTATTTACTTTTTTAGTTTTAAGTGTAGTGTAGCACCCCTTGATACGACTCAGTTGAACCTCATATGAGCTCTGTTTCTTTTGAGACAATGTTTTGAATTTTTGTTGGAGTAAATTGGGAGCGTATTTTACTTGTTTAGTAGGTAAACGTCAAAATATAATCCATGTGTGCACACACACAGGAGAATTATAAGAACACATGGAAACTTAATGTGCAGTTTATTCAAGAATTGAAGGGTCTTAAAACTTCATCCAGTGTTGTGTTCTGCAATAGGTACCAAGTATTTTCATTTATGAGTAATAAAATGTTTTGTCTTAATATGAGAGGGGAGTTTTAACTTATTTTTAGAGCTGTAGAAATATGTTAACTAAGTGGTGCAGAAGCTGAGTTGAGATGCTGAAAGTGTTGCAAGAGATGAATGTAAGAAGCCATAGTGTGTTAAAGGTTGATTTGCACAAGCAAATGTTTACATCTTTTGGAATGAAAACTGTCTTTCATCAGTTGTAAAATTATTTGAGTAAACACTTGAAACCGTTCATTAGCTTTTTATATGTGTGAATTGCTTATTGGCAAAATGTTAGAGCTGAAGCACTGGATACTTTTGGTTTTAATAAAACCATTGTTTTTTTCCTTTTTCTGAGCTTGTTCTTCTATAATGACTTGGAAAGTTAGATTATGCTGTTATATGCGGACTGTAGACACCAAGATTAGTAAGTCTGAAAATACTGAAGCCAGAAGTAAATCTGTTCTGGCTGTCCTTTTTGTTCATCTGAGGTATGTATTGGTAATTCTCACAACTATCAAAAGGCATGATGCAGTATAGTTTATCAGCAGAAGTCTTCTGACTTAAAAGAATACGTTAGCCAAAAAAAATAGTTCTTTTCTCTTCCCTGTCTCCTTCCCCATGTATCCACCATCTTGCAAGTTGAATTGGTTCAGCTCCTCCATCTGTGGAAACTTCCTGCCTCACTCTTGCTACACTGCTGTAAAATCTAATACCACAGGCAGCCAGCCACATGAAGATCTTGACCAGATTGCTTGCTGGGGTGGTTAAGAATCGGAAGCTTCATTTTCATGAAGTAAAGGAGTGAATAAGGCAGTTCACCACCATCCAAAGAGGAAGCTGCTTCACTTGGCAACATGCTCTTAATCTCTGCCTTTAGCTGGTATTAGCAGATCCCTCAATAGGCTGAGCAGGCACCAGGGCACCGTGTTTTGAATCATCTCACTGAGGTAAGTAAGGATCAGCAAAACAGCTTCCAGCTGTCAGGCTGATGCAAGGAGGTAGGTGCTGGAAATAGGACAGGAGATAAAGGCAGTGTCAGGAAGAAAATGTGGTCTGACTCCTGTAGTAGTGAGGTTTCACACTGATTTTTGTTTAGAAGACTAAGACATGTGATTGTCAAAGCTGCATTAGCATTGAAAATATTTGGTACATATTAACAATGTGTCTATCCTATGTGGAGCAGTAAGCTACTTTTGATCATCCATGCAAGCTAGTCTTGAAACATCTAAATTTGGCTTCTTAGGGGGAATTCAGTAGGGCCCTGACAAAGAAAACTGTAGTAGAAAAACTTAGTTATACCTTGCATAATGTACCAGAGACCAGCCCCCCGCCAAAAAAACCCCAAAAAACTGCATATGCAAGTGTAGTTCGTGGGACTGTTGTGGTTTATGGGGTATAAGCTCAGTTTTTCTGTGGGTAGCTATACTAAGCTGGGATATCATGCATTCCCCTCATTAACAGTGAAGTTGTGATACAAAAAAATAACCTTTAGAAACTACCATTTTGCCAAGTGCTGTGTTAGATGACAGACTTAATTTATCAAGACACTTCAGTAATTACTTCTGCTCTGGATGATGTGTCTGCATTTGCGTAATCTGGGGCCATTTACCTGCAAGACATTGGAGATGGTTGCTGTGTTGCTACCGTGTAAACCTATCTATCATCCTGTAAGTAAACCACTGATCGTATTATTCTGGAGACAGAAATCACAGCAGGAAGACGGATACTCTCCCAGGAATATATAATACCTTATTTCTGTCACTCTTAATGCATCAAAACCCTTCAGTTTCATTTCTAGACTGTTAAGGTAAAAAGGGAGGTTTTCAGTATTCCCCAGCTTAGTGTCTCTGTGAGCCAAAGCCCCGCAGGAGCTCGGTCGCGGCGGTGCCCGCGGGCAGCTCCTCCCGGCCGTGGCTGCGCACGGAGGATGCGCGGCCGCGGAGCCGCCGCAGCGCCGCGCTGGGAGCGGGAGGTGAGCGGGGCTGCGGCCCGGGGGCTCCGTGCGCTACCGGGCTGCCCGGGGCCGGGAGAAGGGACGGGATTACAGCCCAGCCGTGCGGGGGCCGGCGGGGATGCTCTGTGAAAAGCAGATCTTTGCTCCGAGGCGGAGGCTGCAGAGGGCGATGGAGCGGGAGGGCTGCGGGAGGAGCGTGGCGCGGTGGGGGAGCCGCGCACAGGCGTAGCGGGGAATATTCCCAGCGTTGGCGTTTTCAGCCATTTTTGCCTCAAAAACGTTTCCAGGTGCCTTGCGCCGGAGGCTGGAGTATTGGAGCATCTTTAAACGTCTGGCGTGAAGAAATCAGGGAGCTGTGCGTGTGTTAAGGAATAAAAGGGGAACTCGAGGCGGGTTTTGTTTATCCAGGGGACTGGAAGTGATGCATTTTAATCAGTCTCTGGTGTGAGAGGGAAAGGAGCTTTAAGAAAACAAGCATTCTGATTAAAATTCAGCCTATCAGAGGACAGTAAGTGGTACTTGCTTGTTACGGGTTTTTTGTTGTTGTTGTTGGTTTTGGGGGGGGTGTTCCTAATTAAACTACAGCCATTTAGTGAGAGGGATTCAAGGAAACAAACGAAACCGATTTGCGTCAGGTGGGAAAGACGGTGCATGTGACATCGAAAGCCTTTTGTTTTAAGGCGCAAACAAAATATATCCAGGTTGTTCGGCAGTCTCTTATTGTTGATTTTTTAGGCAATACAGCAATATTGCCTAAAACACATCCAGGAAAACACAGTTCCTGAATGAAGAATTCTTAGCTTTTAGACCAGAGCTTTATAAATAGCATAATAAACATGGAGGGGGTGGATGGTGGAGTGGATGATGTATTTCTGTCAAATGAAAAAGTGGATTCATTTTGTTTGCAATGACTATTAATTACCGTGATGGGAAAATGCAAATAAGCAAATTGGTATTGTAGTTTGCTGCTTAATATTTCTTTTAGAGGAGAAGAACATATCCACCCCTTTCCCTCCCTGGCTCCCCCCACCCAGTTTCCAGCTGGCTGGAGTGCCAGCAGCCCCTAGAACCTGTGGTAGGAAACTGTGAAGTCCAATAATAGGATCAGTTGTTATTTCAGCCACACGTATAGGACTTTCCCCCCCACACTATAATTTATAACCAAATATTTTTCTTTTCTGACAGGATGAAAGTGGCTGCCACTATGATAACTACCTTGCTTTGCAACATGGTATTTCTGCTGGCATTTGGATTGGCTTCAGCTTTTAGCCACAGCCCTCGGACACCGGACAGGGTTACTGAAGCAGATATTCAGAGGCTGCTCCATGGGGTTATGGAGCAATTGGGCATTGCCAGACCCCGGGTAGAATATCCAGCACACCAGGCTACGAATCTTGTTGGTCCACAGAGCATTGAAGGTAGTTAATTTCTATTTTGAGATATGATTAATTTTTTATGATTAATTTTTTTTAAACTTGCATTTTATTCTGAAAAAATAAGCCTTTATGTTTTTAGATAATGTCTGTACAAGGTTTCGCATTCTGAAGTATTCACCTATGGACTTTCCATTGCATATTCACACTGTTAGCACTGGCTAATAATTAATTCTGTGTGCAAGTGCTTAAAAATTCAACATGATAATAGAAAGGGAAACTAAGGGAGAAGGAAAGAAAGAGGTTTTAGAATTATTGTGTCACAGCAAAACAGGGTATTCATCATAAATACCGTCATGGAAAAGTGGTAATTCACCAACTGCTCTTCTGAGTTACTCTTCTGTCTTCATTGGGATTTTTTGCCTGAAAGTAATGGACAGTAAAGTTGGGTGTGAAAGGCTTATTATTTATCAGAAATTCTGAGCTGCCAGAAGTGTTGATTTCCAACCACTTTTTAGACTGCAGGTTTCAGTGACCAATTTTACAACTGGGTTCATTTCATGCCTGCGCTCTCATAATTAAGTAAACTGTGACTGGGATGCATTTGTTTCTCATTTTGACTAAATGCTGCATCTCAGCATAAAAAGAACCCTCTGTCAGTTAGATCTTAATAAATTTAGTGTGTTCCTACAGAAAATTGTTTTACTTAACAAAGGGTTTTGGTCAGAAATAGCCCCAGCAGCACAGACGGGCAGCACTGTTGATAGCTGTCATTGCCATCAGCTTCAGCTGAGCCACAGCTCCAGAGGTACCACTGACTTTCAAAAAGCCAAGAATTCACCCATTGTATTTGTACACTTGCAAGCAACATACTGTCAGGAAAAATTAATTTTTATGGCTGTGGAACCTGGAAAAAAATTTAGGCTGCCATAATATAAACAAGTTTACTCTAGCAACCTGATTATAATGAAATGTTTTCAAATTTGAGTGATTATTATAATAACATTTTCCATGTTATTTCCATGAATAAGAGCTTAATTATTTAATACACAATAAAAATATTATTGGTGTTAGTTCATAAGCAGATTTCCTGATCATACTCATTTTCCATCTCAGCTTTCTAATTTTTTTCTGGTGTTAATCATTACTTTAAAATGCTAAAAAACAGAGGGTGGATATGTTGCAAGGAACTATACATGATCATTCCCATCCTTACCTTCACACCCACCCTATCCCTTCCCCCCTGAAAAAGTTTAGGGTTGACTCGGCTGTAGAAAGTGCAGTCACAAAAATATTATATACCAAAGAAAACTAAAAAAAGGACACTCTTCAGAAAATCTATTTAGTAGCATATTCTCCCTTTTTGAAGTGAGCAGATAGTTTTCCTGTTGATAAATTTAAAAAAAAATACAGCTTTATTGTTGATGGATAAAAAAAAGCTTGTTAATTGAAAGAAATTTCTGCCTTTTCTTATGTCAAAATCTATAAACGCATAGCTTTTTTTTTTTTTTTTTTTTTAATCCTTAACTTTGCATTTGTCAATTTACTGTTACTTCAGATCAGGCTGCTAAAATAGGAGTAGTGTCTAGAAAATGCCTGATAGAAAGTTTAATGTACTGGGAAATTACCGTGAAGTTTGGGGAGGTGCAGAGGCAGCGAGAGCTCTCTTCCTTTGCCAGGTAAGTGGAATAGGACAACCACGTCCCAGGAATGGGACTCTGCTGCTGATTCCCTGTGCTCGTGTACTGCAGCCAGCAGATGGTGCATGGCACAGCGGCGTGGCAGGAGCCAAACGGATCCTGCATGATCAGAGTCAAGTGAAAATTATTTTAGTACCTGAGAGGGGTGTCTTGGGAGCAGCTGTTTTTTGCTGGCCACTTAATGGATTTCTCTTTCTGTACATCCCGTGGTTCCAAAACATAATAAACTTGTATTAACTAGTCTAATTTCTCTAGTAATATTCACTCTCCTTGTCAATTCAGCTTATCAGAAAGCTATACTGGGATCACTTAGCAGTATCTATAAAAAGACTGGAAGACATAGAAAATCAAAATAGGAATTTTTAATGACTACCTGTGTTTCTGTCCTTATTGTTCCTGAGCTATATTCAAGCTTTGAATAGATAAGAAGGGGGCTGCATCTGCATTAAAAGAGAACAAAATAATAAAATAAAGAAATGCATTCAACATTGCAAAAAACACAGAAGTTAATTTTTCTGTCAGGTTGGGCATTTATGAAGTAAGAGACCACACTTTTTTTCTCTTTCCATGAATGCTTACAATTTTGTGCCATTATTTAAGGTTTTGGTGGTTTGGTTTTTTGTTTGTTTGTATTTTTTGTTTGGTTGGTTTTTTTGGTTATTGTTTGGTTTTCAGTCGTTTTCCTTTTTCTGAGGAGTGGAAGGGAATAAGCATATAATGTAAATTTCAGGCCTATTGTAACCTGCATAGGACAACAGTAAAAACCTCACTTAAACACATGGGGGCACCAGTAGCTCATCTTGAGCAGTTTACACCACTTCATAATTGGAAAAGGGGAAGTTCCGTTTTCCTTTTGCAAATATCATTGCCTACCATAAATTCACTACAACAGAAAGTGTCTTGTGTGGTTTGTTTGTGTTTGATTTAGCTGTTTTTATTTCTTAAAACCACCCAAATGAAATAATTGTTGGTAAAGACTTCAGCGCAGCGCCTGAAGTCTTCAGTCTGCAGAAGAGGCATAATGCTGTCAACCTCAGTGACAGCATCAAATGATGATTCTTAAATTGTGATTGTTTGCAGGTATAATACCATGCCTCTTAGGGAGGCTATTGATTCTCCTGCAGAGACTCCTCATAGCTACTGGAAACAGGCTGGGGTTTATTTGATTATTTTGAAAGGAAATAAGTATGTTTATTGTTTTAGAAAAATGTAATTACTGTTTGTCAGATTGAGATGATAAAATTCAAGAGAGTCTGGAATATTATGCAAGTATGTCTACTAACAACTGGTGATCAATGGCTTGTCAGCACGGTCCTTGTACAAATAATACTCTACAGCAAACCTACTGTCCATAAAATTATGTAGATTACTGATTCATGATAATAGTGTCTATTTTATTTACATTTTACTAATAAGAAAATTAAAGGTTTTCTTATTAATAAATAAGTGTATTACTTTGCTGGCTCCCCTGTCCTGCAAGACAAGTATTTTTTCCTACAAGAACAGTAAAATTTTTGTATTAGAAAGTTGTAAAAACTTTTGCTGATGAATTCCCTCATTAAACTAGTTCAGAAATGACCTTTGCACTCATTCACTTTCTGGCTAATGAGTGCTATGCTTACACCCAAATATATTTGGATTTCCTTGGGTGACTCCAAGTAGTAATTGTACAATATCTGGGGGTCAGCAAACACAGCAATGTGCTGGCTGCACTCTCTTTGCTGCAGTTTGGGTGCTCTGTGCCAGAATCGAGGGGGAGCAGTGTCAGAATGTGGGGCTGGCTGCACAGGGCTGACCTGGGGCAGACCTCCCACAGCCAGAGAGGCTGATCTGTTTGTTGTTGTGGTTTTTGGTTTGTTGGGGGTTTTTTTGTGGGTTTTTCTTTGTGTTTTTTTTTTTTTTTTTTTTTTTTAAATTATCTAAGTAACATAGCCCAGAAAATATGATTTCAAAATTTCATATGGACATCTCAAATTTTTAAGATAAAATGAGAGTGGCAAACTTACAGTTTTTTATACAACAATATGTAAATATCTAGATTTGTATAGATTTGACTAAAAATACTATTTATTCAACAAATTGTAGTGTTAAGTGTAGCCACAATTTGAGTATCAGGCAGTGATGCATGTCGTAAGAGAGGTGCATTAGAATGCTAATTTCTGAATTTAGAAGCTACTGATGGTGCCAAATGACAGCAGTGGCTTGCAGTGAATTTTCTTTATCTGAGTGATATGGCAAAAGTCTGTGAAAAAACTGCACATAAAATGTTTGCACCTCTAACTCCACAAACAGGACGATGATGAGGTGGTGTGACTTTGTTTTTATTAAGGAAGAATCTTTGAAATTTGGCCTGTAATATTCTTGATTCTATATGAATTTATAAGCCATGACCAGCAGTGAGTAAGAAAGCCAAGGTGGTGTTTGTGCTGCTGCATGGAGGTCATGCCAGGTTACCTCAATGTGTTTCACAACTTTCCCTCTTGAGGAGCAGGATCCAGCAAAGGCAGTAGGTATTACCACTATGAATTCTGCCACAACTGAACTTTGGGAGCTGCCCTTCCTCGGTGCCTCAGAGCTGCAGAAGGGGTGCAGGTGCTACTCCTGTGTTCTCAGTGGGGCTGGGAACATGCAGCGGTGCTTGTCAGAGTACTCAGTCAATGGAGAACAAAAGAAGAAAAGAGTATTAATCCCCATTTCTCTCTAGATCTGTTATTTGCAGGTGGATCTGACTGAGGAACCTATTTAGATTTGAGGCTTTGAAACCTTTTCTTTAAACATCCTCCTCTTGTGATTGCAGGAGAGTGTGCAGGCATCACATACCTCTGCTGAGGAACTGAGAAGATAAAGTGACTCCAACTCTTAAAACCTCCTACTAACCACTGTTATGTGGTACAGACTACTGCTGCTATTCATAAAGTCATCTTTAAAAGATGCCACCGAAGGAGAACGAATCCCATCTCAAGCAGCTTTTGGGGTGGAAAGATGGCAGGTCTGTAGGGATTTAGAATTAAGTAGCTTGTCATCTACCTAAAGATAATTAATCAATTACAACGGGTTTTGTAGCCACAATTATTTTTTTGTACATGTTAGTAGAGGGGAAAATCCAGTAGGAGAGGTAAGAAAGCTGAAGAGGAGAGAGAATATGATAGCTTCTGTATTGTCTGATGCTTTATAGTAACTGTATTTTCTACTATTGGCAGAAAGTATAGAGAAGTTTCACATGAATCTATAAAATTTTATCTATCATTGGAATATGATCCCAAAGTATTTTAAAAGGTCTATGAGTGAAGGTTGGCCAAATTATGATGAGCTCTTGTTTTTAAAGATTTTTTTTCTCTGCTTGTCTCTCATGCGGAGACTGAGGGGAGACCTCATTGCAGTCACAGCTTCCTCATGAGGGGAAGAGGAGGGACAGGCACTGATTTTTCCTCCATGGTGAGCAGTGACAGGGCTCAAGGTAATGGCCTGAGGTTGTCAACACGTTGACATTAGGGAAAGATTCTTTGCCCAGGAGGCGGCTGAGCACTGGAACAGGCTCCCCAGGGCAGTGGTCACAGCCCCAAAACCGACGGAGTTCCAGAAGCTTCTGAACAATGCACTCGAGCACGGGGTGTGACCCTTGGGGATGGTGCTGTGCAGAGCAAGGAGTTGCACTTGATGATCCCCGTGAGTCCCTTCCAGCTCTACATATTCTGTGATTCTGTGAGCATGCCAGGATTTATACCTTTCTGCATTTTTTCTCAAAATCAGCTGCATTTCCCATGTTCCCACCTGAATTTTAAATTAACTTTCAGGAAGAAAATACTTCTAAGTTTACTTGGTTCTGTGAAGAGATATTCTAGAAATCTAGAGAAGAGGAGTTTACTACTCTTCTTGATTTTCATGTTGTGCCAGGTGATAGGATCTCTGGCACTCTCTAAAGGTTTCCAGAGCTCTTCTCCCTGTGCTTGCCATGGTGTGTGCACTCAGCTGCAGGGATGAATGAGAAGAAGAATGTTGTCAGCTGCAGAAGCTGGTTCTTCCCTTTGGGGTGCTTTAGTACACCAAGTTAGCTGATCTGAGCCCCTTTTGCAGCACCAAAGCGTAGCACTGGGCCTGGTCTTACCTGCCAGGGCTCTTCATCTTCCCACTCTATTGTATCTTTGTTGTGTGCCAGTGCTTTTATCCAAGTGCAAAAGAATGATACCATCTTGACTGGGGTGGCTTTGCATGGCAAGGCTCTGCTTTTGGAGTTCTGAGCCAGTCCTGGCTCACCAGGGCAGAGGCTGGAGCCTTCTAGCTCCACATTGGGAATGCTCACAAGGAGGACGTTTGGGGCAGTTGGGAAATCTGCCTTGTAGCAGCTGTCAGACAGGCAGGGGAAGGTTTTAAACCTGCTGTTGAACCACCTGGGACTTGGAGCCACCTGCATGGAAAATTGAACGGAATAAATATGGATGGGGAAATGAACATGAAAATTTTGTGAAGTTCAGTGGCACAGTAAAGACAAAAACATGGATCTTCTGGATCTTCTGGTGTATCCAGGCTTCACATAACAGGAGTGAAAGGAGTCTTTTTCTCTGAATGTGTTGACATTGATGGAGCATTTGGACTTCTTGTGCAGCTGGTGTCAAGTGACTAAAGTGCCAGTGAATAAAGTGTTACAGTCCTTCACTGGCACATTTACATTTATAGACTAAAGTAATGTCCCATCCCTCATGGGATAAAGGAAGTCACTGTTCTCCTTTGGCTGGTGTTTCCCATTGCCATGTGCTGCACACGTGGTCAGTAGCGAGGTTGTGCTGTGGCAGTGACAGGAGGGTGCAATTTGCTGGCTTTGTTTGGGTTTTTTTTTTCCACTCTGCTGGTGTGTGGTGGCTGCAAGGCAAGGTGGCAGAGGGGTCCCTGTCTGTGTGCTGCACGATGCACTGTGCGTGTCACACCGTGTGTGACACTGTGTGTCAGCTTCTTCACACTGTGAAGTGCAAAAGCCACTGCTCGGCTGAAGGACAAGTTAATACAGTCCATTAGAGGACTGTTCAACGAGGCAGGCGTAAGAGTTTTCTTTTTTCCTTTTTTGCTTTGTCAGCAAGTGGCTGCTGGATTTTTTTGTTGTGTATACAATTTGAATAATAATGACATGTAAGCTACTGTTATAAATTTATTGTGAGAGCATTATTTTGGTCCTAACTATTTCACAATAAGAGCCTTTAATATCTTAAATATTTATACTGTTTGCAATTAAAATTTTGGATACAACTGAATTCTTTGCTGAAAGCAAGGACAGTAATTGTGTGATGTGTGTGCTTAAGGCTTTAGAAAAAAATGCCCCTCTGCAGAGAAATAGAAAATTAGTCTTTGTAGTTTTAAGAAACTTTGTGTCATTAAGGAGAAGACAAGCCGACTCTGGAATGTCTGAGCATATATAGCTGTAGTGTTTTCGTGTTTCTCGAGGCATGCTCTTGAATGGTTAAGGAAGTTGGCTAGGTTTGCATTTTTCCATTCTTTTTTCTCCTATGGTTTTTCTCCTTCCCTATTCTCTTATTTAGCAGCTTCTGTGGAATAGACACAGAATGTCTCATCTCAAAATGTGATAATTTATAATTTTTTCAGTTCTTCTCACTTCCTGTGCTTAATCAATTTCAGCAAGCAGGGTAGGACTCTCTAGGATGAAGCTAGCAGAATGTAATTACAGCATTGGGGCAGTAAACCCTTTGAAATTTTAGAAAGGGTAAGGAAACTGTAAATGCATTTTCTGCATTCAGGATTTTTTGAGAGTTTACATGATAGATAGCCCTCCAAATAATAAAATGAAAGAAAAAGTAAGTTTGTGGACGGTGTCCCAGTTTAACTTATAGTAGCACTGGGAAGAATTCTGTCAAACCTGCCTTCCACTAGGGAGATGTTCCTTTTGAATGTGACAATGACACAACAGATGTCGATACAGCAAGGTGACTGGGGATAAAAGTGCAGGATAGTATGGGAAGCTGTCACTGTGAAAGGAAAAAGATGTATCTCTGATGTGTTTAGGAGACACTGTAAACAATCTTGAAGATTTTTCCCAGTGATAAGAAGAAATAGTCCAGAGAAACAAAAGATTTTGCTAAGTAGGGAGTATGATATTACATCTCTGATTAATATGTATATTCTCAAATGGGATAAGCTGTACCAGGCTTCCCTTACAGCTCATATGTGGTTGGAGTTTGTACAGGTTGAGATAAGAGATGTGATTTTTGCTCAGGGAGAAGATCCCCCTGTGAATCTGTGAGGTGTCTGGACACTCAGAGGTACCTAGTATGACTCACTAAGTAAAAGGCTTTAATTTGGGATTTATTTACTCACAACACATACTCATGATCCTTCCTATTTCATATCTCCATGCTAAGATTGGCCAGACTACCTCTTTTCTGAATTTGTAATTGAGGAAACTCTATCTTCACTGTGACATGGGAAATTATTTCAATGAGACTGAAAGGCAAATTTGTCATCTTGTTTCTCTTTAAATGTTCTGCAAAAATTTTTCACATTTGGAAATCTATTCTCATTGACTTTCTTGAAACTGACTCTTCTGGGGGCAGCTCCGCCTGTTTGTTTTACATGGAGGATTGCTCTCCACAGATTTGTTCCCACTATGTTTTGCACTACCAATAGATGGGTAGCAGCAGGTAAAACTTCAGTGGACTAACAGCATTTCCACTGGATGTGTTTGATCAGGGAAATATTCAATACTTGCAAGAAATTAGTTGTTCTTTATGTTTATTTTCCCTTTCTTTTTTATTTTTTTTCTTTTTTTCTTTTTTTTTCTCCAAGAATGGAGTTATGTTATGTTGTTTGCATGGGTGGCACAGTATTGCTCTTACAAAAAAAAACAGCTGAAATGTATGCACTTTAAACTTTTCATCATTCCAAGGATCTCTAACTGAAATCAACTGATAAAATACTTTTCCAGAATTATAATAATGGTGAAAGGCATTGTTTCTTTTTGTTTTCCACCCTGCAACAGTTCAAGACTAGTGTTAGATGACTACATATATGCATATATTTTAAATTAAATTCAAAGCTTACTTAGGACAATGCTGATCTTAGCCCAAGAGATAAACCTCTAGTTCATCCTGCAGGAATGTGAAATACCTAATAATAAATGCTCACAAAAATCCTACGCATGCAAAGGAGCTGATTGTTTTGGAGCGTTTCCTTTGCTAGTATGCAGCACAGAAAGGCCTGTTCATATAAGTAAGGAGATATGGAAAAAAGCATAGGTTTATCTAGCTCATCCTTTCTCAGTGCAAGGGTATTGTCTGTATTACTCTGGATTTTTGGTAGTGCAAGTTTGAATAATTTAACAATGGTGTCTTTCAGGATTCCTTTGGATAGGAAATGATGAAAAGTTTCTTGGTATTGTGTTGCCTTGTCTTTTTCTTTCAGGCTCTGCCTAAGGTTCAAGAAATTGCTCTTCTGCTATTTTTGTAGCTGACTGTGCATGTTTGTATCCCAATATTTTGGCTTGGTAGCTGCAGTGTATTTAATCCTAATATGTTTCTTTAAATCAGTAATGTTATAATACCAAAACTAATGCAACTAATGAGAGTTACTGTACTTAATACCCCAATTTCATATATTCATAGCATTTAATTTTTGTTATTGTAGTCTTTGCTGTGTGCACTATTTATCAGAGTTTATAAGGAATAAGCTTTGCTGATGTTATTAAATCACTCAAGTGTGCTAAATTATGGCACCAGAGCAGGTGCTATTGTCTGCAGCTCTTTTGGAAAGAAAGGAAAAACCCTCAAATGATCCTGGATATTTATACCTAAAGGAAACAATCCTTTATATTAATATAAAAAGATTGGTTTGTACTCAGTCAAGGGAATTCTTGGCAGTCAGTTTAAACTTACATGTATATATAGCACACTGGAGCCTGCTAAGTACCTCTGTTTTCTTTATGGATGGAGCTTTGGTGCCAAGAGGTCTGCACCGCATGCAGGCACAGATAGGCTCCTCTCTGATGGATTGTCCCATGCTGAACCACATTGCATACGGGATGTTCAAACACATATTGGTTCCGTAGTTTACAGCAGAATCATAACCTGATACTTTTAAGTACATATGTGTAATCGATCTTCATGTGAAGGAACTCAGGACAAAATAAGTATTTTATGCTGTATATTAGACATTATATTAAATTACATTAGATTAAATTTATGTTATACTTTTTTTAAACCTCATCACCATAGTGTCATTATGTTACAAGCATGATCTTTGAGTGGGCTATGGACTAAAGGTATAATAAAGTTCGGAGTGGGGATAATGCTCTTCTGGTTTTAGTACCAGCTCTCATGGTCAGCTACAAGCGAAATTCCCAACAGAGATGCAGTTTTTTAATAGGGGTAGATATGTTTTGTTACATATCTGTAAATCTTTTCTGCAACACTGCATTACAGAATAACAGACTTGTACTTGAGGGGCAAAATTAGCACATTGATTAGATTTTAGTCAATTGTGCAAATAAAATGGAAATAGATGTGCTTATAGACTGATTTGCTTTATTCTAATGCCAACATCCAACTGGTCATCTGCAAAATTAATTTGCAAAATTTGCCTCAACTGCCACTTCTCAATGTAGAAATGAATACAAAATTTGAATTTTGTATTTGAGTGCCTTCTGTTAGCAATTTTTGCAAGTGATTAAATTAGCTCACAATGTTTGGCTGTATAAAAGATGATTTAGGCTGTAATATTTATTTGTAATTTGGAACGGGAGTACTTGAATGATTCTTTTGGAGCAACTTTCATGTTCAGAGACTTTATTCACATCTTCTGGATCTATGTATAATAAATAAAATTTAAATAAGAATATTTGGTGATAACATGGCAGTTTTGCTATTTACCCAAGCAGTTGTGTCTGCATTCACTCTTAACTCATATTTTCCAATTGTTCAAATTCCTTTTCCTCTCAATTCATTGTTAGTAGAATTTGTATGTTGACTGTATGTTGTTATCCCTCCTTATATAGGGCTTAAAAAAAATTACTTTGCTGTCACATAACCATCTCCATTGCTGCAGTGTGTGTGGTGGCTGTCTTTGTCAGGAAAAAGAACATGCTTGAAACTAATGTTTTATGTCTGAAATTCAAAAGAATAGTGTACAATAGTATTTTAAAAACTCCACAAGCAGCTGGGGTTTAGCCTGTGGATGCATTTGGCCAGTAAGGCATGCATAAAAGATCTGGGACAGATAATTATTTGTAGAGAGGCACAGAGAGAGAGAGTGGCCTGAGCTTGGTTCCCAAATCTTCAGTGGAAGATCTTACTTGTCAAAAGCAGGCACCCAGCTGAGGTGTGTGTGAGGTGGCCACAGCAGAGCAGTTTTGGGTGCAGTTGCTCAACACAGCAGGCCCATCACTGTGTCCTCTGCCACTCAGTCACAAAACCTGCTGCACACTGCTGCTGTAACCCTGCAGTGATGTTGCTCTGGGTCCCACAGGGAAAACGCAATCTTGTATGTAAAAGTGTGAAGTCACTGCCTGGGATGCTTTGTAACACACTGACTACTGTGGACATATATGTGAACAAGAATTCCCGTCAACAACAGGGACTCTTCACCACTTTTCATCATTACAACAGGAAATGCAGATTTACATTTAAGAATTGGTTTCATTT
This sequence comes from Taeniopygia guttata, assembly GCF_048771995.1. Taxonomy (NCBI): domain Eukaryota; kingdom Metazoa; phylum Chordata; class Aves; order Passeriformes; family Estrildidae; genus Taeniopygia; species Taeniopygia guttata. The sequence continues at coordinate 34,174,390 of NC_133030.1, read as the reverse complement.
AAAAATATTTTTTCTAAGTGTACACAACCAACTTTGCTAGAACACCCTGGGGTCCCTAAGGACCTTAATATCTTAAGCCCCTTTGGGACTTTATTTATTAATGTATTTCTAGGCTGTTCAGGTAGTATTTCTTTCTACAGTGTCATTAACATTGTCTTCCTGCCATGATGCTGTCTTGCCGTATCTTCTATTGTTAGTTGCCACAATGAACTATGGCAGTAACTATGAACAATGTTAGTTGCCATAGTATCAGTGACTGAAGATGATTGTGCTTCAGATATATAGGTTTCATTTTTTGTTTTTCTTCACATTTTCTTGCCTAAAACTTTCATAGATAAGGAAAAAAAAACCAACCCTAAGACTAATAATGTGTGGCTGATTGTGTTTCCTAGTTTAATTTTTAATTATCTAAGTTACTGGATTTAGGTCACATGGTTATGTTTCTAAAAGAGATGCTTGAAATCTAAACTTAGATTTGTCTCCAAAATAATTATATAAGTAGGGAGAGAGTTTATATTTCAAATTGAAGTGTAGATTACTTTACCAGCTAAAGTACTTACGCTTTTAATCTTGTGAAACGATTGTGCATAAATTGTCTTTGCCAGGTGGTGCGCATGAGGGTCTCCAGCACTTGGGTCCTTATGGCAATATCCCAAACATTGTGGCTGAGCTGACAGGAGATAATGTACCAAAGGATTTCAGTGAAGATCAAGGATATCCTGACCCTCCAAATCCCTGCCCTATTGGAAAAACAGGTAATTCAGCTGTACCCTTTGTACCTGTTCACTGTACATCTTCTGTCTTTCAGCACTGTACAACCTGTGATCAGAAATGAGGGTTTTTTTTTTTTCATTCTACGCCCCAGGAAAAGAACTGTTGAGAAATTGGGTGTTTTAGTGTTTCAGATAAGCTTCTTTTTTATATATGTTTTTTAAGAATACTTGCATATCCTGTATTGCTGTATGACACAGGAGAAGGTGGAAGAAATCATCTTGATCTCAGAGTAGAAGATAGTGAGATTTATGAGAGCATCATGTTCCCAAGGGAGTTCATTTTTAAGCTGGCCCCTGAAAAAAGTTACTCTGTACAGGTGAGATTTACCCTTATTTTAGAGACTTTCATTGTGCCAAGAGGAATGAAAATGTCTGCCCTGATCTCCAACCCAGACCGTGAGTCAATATTTAAGATACCTTGGCTCCAATCCATGCGTCTTTACAGCTCACTGAGGGTGAATCTGTGCCAAGAAATGGCGAGCTGCATGGCTGTGCCCCACGGCAGTGCAGGCAGTGCTGGCAGGCTGGCTCTGGCAGGGCTGGCTCTGGCAGGGCTGGCTCTGGCAGGGCTGGCTCTGGCAGCGGGGCGGCACAGCCTGGGGCAGCCCGAGCGGTGCTGGGACACGCAGGGTGTCCCCAGGCTGCAGCCACAGGCTCCAAGGCAGGTGGGGATGGTGCCCAAGGGTCCCTAAAGCAGCCTCACATGTGCATGATGTGCACATACCCTGAGAGAATGGATCTCCTTCCTGTTACTTGAGCCAAGGAATGACTTCCAGTACTGAAAGCAGTAGTAAAACACCCATTGGCTGCCTTGGGACCTGGAACTGGGAATGAGAGCTCTTATTTTTCTCTCATTTTTTATTTGTGAGCTAAGAGATACTTTCAGAATGTTTTCTGTTTAGTCTTCTTTTATGTTATTTGGATAATGCAGAACAATTGTCAGTATTCTTATTTAAAAATGTTCTAACTAGCTTAGAATTAATAAAAAATAATATTTGTTATGAAAAGTTTTTTTCACTGTGAAGTGTTTTTGCATTTCATTCAAAAATTTGACAAAATTTCAACTAGTCCTCCCTTACTGTTTTCTATTACAGCCCATTTGGTGATGATGCCTTCGTCTCTTCTGGAGTAATACCTCATCTTCCAATTTGTTCACTATAGCTGTAGTCTGACAAGTTGCAAATTATGGCTTTAGATTTTCTCACACACACAAACACACATGTGAACTTTCTGTCTTCTGTGCTTGCCCATTAGACTTCTGTTCATGATTAGATAAATAAATTAAAAACATGGCATTCAGGGAAATGCCTTTGAAAATCCCTTCAGTTTTTCTGTCTTGGGTGAAATAAAAGTTGTTAGCTAAGCTAATACAGTCAGATCTGTACAGAGGGGGAATTTGCAGGGAAGTGCTGCCTGCTCAGATAAATGGCTCTGTCATAGGTATGCTGTGAGTGAAGATAGTATCTGCTAGGATTAGAGTAAAATGTTTTTCAGAGCCTTAAATGGAAATTCAAGTGGTAACTGTATTATGCATACAAATTACCAGAGGCCTTCCTCAATCAGGTCTGTGGATTTGCTTAATGGAAAACAATTTTTCCAGTCACTGTCTACATATGCACATTCCACAGCAGGAATACATAAGCCCAGAGCATTTGAGTTGAAGACTTTTGGATTAGCAGTCATAGAGGACACCCATGTGTCCAGCTGCCCTTTGTATTTTTTACCAAAAGACACAAATACTCTGAGGTGTACCACACTTCTGTTGTTACCTGTTTCTCTCTTGATACAACCTTGCCTCTGATGAGACTGAAATTATTTCTATATGTTTTAATAGTTTCTGAGTTACTTAGCCGGTATGAAGACTTTTCCCCTGTTTTCTATTGGCAATTTAATTTTTTCCCAATTCCAACAAGAAAAGAGAGAAAGCTGGATCTGTTGAACTAAAAATAACCTCCTCAGGTCATTGAATCAACTCAGTTTTAAATTAAGTCTGTACTGTTTCCCACATCTGAGAGAAAAAGATGATAATCCATCTGCAAATCTTTTTACATGATGACACACAAGGACAGAAGGGGAAGTCCACAGGTGTGTGCTCTGGAGTGCTTGTGTTCTGGCATATGCAGCTGTTTCAATGCCCAGCATCATGCCCTGGCTGGTAGGATCTCCTTGGGTATGTCTGAGAGGAACTTGGACTGCAAACTCCCCGTGCTGGCTAAGCAGTGGGAGCTCCAGGAGCAGACTCTATCCAAAAAACTACTCTGGCCTCAAGTTACTGAACCTTTGTTTAAGCTAAAGATTACTTATTTTGGTAAAAAGACCCTAAGTTGATTTTTAAAAGGATATTATCTTGATGTGGCACTGTCTACAAAACCATCCATTCTGGTTAAAGGAGGTTTCTGGACCAATCAGATTAGTTACCAACCTACAGAAATGTTTTCATCATAAAACTTCTCTTACATAGCATTTTTATGAGATCGTACGATGCAGAAATGATTTTCAGCCAGTTTGAACAAAGTAGCAAACCAGAAATGGAGCTCCAGGAAGAGCTACTCAGTGAAAGAAATTCTCTTTGCTCACAGCACTGTTTTACCATGACCTTCAAAAGTATTGCCTTACCAATTTCTAAAATGACTTGTGAGCCTTTAAAAGAGAAAGTAATAACTCTTCTGAATCAGAAGAGGATGCAATTCTAGGTAAAATCAAGTGCAATAATTAAAAGAAAAACATAAAGGAGAGAAAGAGCTTAGAAACTAAGCTCTTTCAGTTTTCATTAAGTTGTGAGGATTTTTTTTTTTAATAAATACATTCTGAAAAATTTGTTTCAAAAGAAAAAAAAAACTGGTATTTTCTAGTCATCCAGTTCTTTATGTTTTTTAAATTGCATTATTGCATTTAAGAAGTTTGCTGACTACTGTGGCACATACTGTGTATTTCAAAGCTACTAAGCACTCAATGCTTTCTTTTGCAGTTGATGATGGGTGTCTAGAAGACACCCCAGACACAGCAGAGTTCAGCAGGGAATACCAATTGCACCAAAACCTTTTTGATCCAGAGCATGACTATCCCAACAGGGGCAAGTGGGTGAGTACAGGCTTCTTGCTTATTTTTTTTGCATGTGAAGCTGGGTATTGTCTGTCATGTGGGACACTGTGAAACCATGAGGACAATATCATCCTTAATGCTGGAAAAATGATCACCCTAAGGGAAACTTCTCAAAAAGTTTTGCCCTGAAAAATAGAAATGGTGCTTATGACTGACAAACGCCCCACAAAAACAGAAAGCAGAATTCTTTGTTCTGTTTGCCTGTCCCAAAGTGTGACAGCTTGGCAAGTGCAAAAAACCACATTTCAAACTATGGTGAACATGTAGCCAAAATTAGTGCAGATCTTAAGATTTCAAAACATAAAATGGCCCTAATCTGAAAGAATACCCAGGTTTAGTGACTATTTGCTGTTCAGCTACATATATAAAAAATAGAAAGAGAATACAGATAGAGTTCAGCAGCTTAAAACACCTTAAAAATATAGGATCATACAAGGACTGCCTTAAGGAATCCTCCCCACTTTAAGGATTCTGGAGGACTTGATGCTGCTTCTTCCTCTAATCAGGTTATGTGCTGTATCCTATTGAAAACCTATTTGACACATCACTTACAGTAAACACAGTGAGCTACACTAAGGGCAAAAATCTTGCTTTGAGCATACAAGGACTTTAATAACTGCAGCTAGACTCTTTCTGCAGGCTAGAGGCTCCAAAGAAAGCTCTGCCACTTAATCTTGGATTACATCAGTTAAAATGTCCAATCCCAAATCCATTTTCAGGCGCCAGGAAAACAATAACAATGATCATAATTTATGCTTGTAGAGCAAATAATGAAATCTCATTTTACATTGTTATAACACTTCACTTAAGATTGCACTAAACTGGTGCTCTGTAAGCATATATCGATAAATGGACATGTTTGGCAGTCTCTTCTCCTGCTGTAATTTTGAGACAATGATTCATGTCCATAATCAAACCAGTGTAAGATTTATAGTCTTAATTACTTACGCGAGTGCTAAATTTCTGGAGAGAATCATGCCAAAAATCCAGATTTTGGAAACTTGTTACATGCTAATTAATTACCATCAAAGGTTTTCATTTAAAAAACACCAGATGGTGAACGCTCTTATTTATGCCAGATAAGGCTGTTAGTTTTCTTATTATTCATGACTACTTTACTTCCATAATACCATTCTGAAGACTACAAAGGCACTTCTGTAAATCTTTGGCCTATAGCAATATTTCAGAATCAAGCATACATACTGTGTTGTCATCAGCAACATATATACTTAATAAATGATAGTAAATCATTTGTGAATCCTGGCCTTTTTTTTTGTATTTCCATCCATCACTACTAATTCAGGAGAAAAAGCTGCTCATGTATGGATTAAAGCACTTTTAGGTACTAAAAAGTAATCATATCTAGCTGACGCTTAGCCAACTCCAGATCTTTTTAATTAGAGATGAAACAGCTGGTCATGTGCATGAGCAAATACTCTGCTGAGATCCAGGAGAACAACCCTGATTATCTCCTAATTGCATATTACTACATGGTAAAAATATAAATACAGTGGTATCTTTTTGGGCTGGAGTTTTTGTTTTTAATTCTCTGGAAAAAACAGGCAACCACTCTACAAATTAGCTGTTTGCTTATAAAGCAGAGCTGAAGTAGATCAGCTCTCTTAGGGCACTCACCATTGTCTGCATTAAGTTGTAAATAACCAACACAGGTGGCTGTGGGCTGCCTAGTGGGTAACTGAGTATCCTCACTCTCCCACTGCCCCCAGCACCTAAAATTCCCTCTGTCCACAACAGTTTTTTCCTGCTTCTCCTGTTGAAGAGCCTAGGACCAGATGCCCAGGGGCAGTGATGGCTGTGTGCTCACAGACTGTGTTTGCACCAGCTCTTGCCAGCTGAGTGGGCACCAGGCTGTCATCACCAGCTGCATCTCCTGCAGCCAGTGTCTGCTGGACCCATGGAGGCTGGCATGTGCTCCCAGCTCTTGGGGAAGCTTCTCCCCAGCCTTTTCCTACCACTGTGTTGTTGAGGAAGTTACAGTTCCCAGTGACTGGTCCTTTCCAGGAGCCAACATGCATTCCTTAGTGTAACCACAGAAAAACCCAGATTATATTAGCAGGTCAGAAAAAGAGGACTTGCTTGTCCTACTGGGACAGAAACAATTTGGTTGGCTTGTTTTGGTGACAGACTGTCATGCTTGCAAAGCTGTGGGACCTCTGCAGTATCCTGTGAATAACACACATTTTATAAGGGTCAAGCAAGTCTAGAAGCTGCCTCATGCAGTGAAGTGTATGGTTATGTAGATGCTAAATATTAAACACTGCTAATACATCTGCAGATACAAATATATAAATCATAATAAATATATACTGGGTTAGGAGTGGGAAGAAAGGGGAAGAATTTTTTTGTCTTTGAGACAACACCCCCTAAATCAATATGCTGGCCTGTGAGAAGTCTCAGGAACAGACTGTGTTTATAGAGTGAGATCCACGGCTTATACTCCCCTCCTCTCTCCTCATATGGGGAAAACATAGAGGGGACAGTGGAAATAGTAGTATTAGTGAATTTGGAGTTTTATATCTGGTGTACTACTATAGTTTCTAAGATTTCAGAGTTTTTTCCCCAGTTTAGACTTTTCTGTATAGGACTCAGACACTTTCTGAGTGTGCCTTTCTTGCATCTTGCAAATTGGCTCTTTGGATGGTTTGAAGAAGTGTTGTTGGCATCCAGAAAGACTTGCACAAAGAGAATTTACAATATATGATTTACAATCAAATCTAAAACCCTCTTACATATTTTATTGGTTTAAATCATTTTAACTTCTGATTTTTTCCCACCTAAATCCCAACTCTAATCCAAGTAGCCAAGAGGATGCAAAGGAAATTCCAGGAGTGAGGGAAAAGTAGAAAACCACATGCAGCTTGTCTCTCTATATGTATCTTTAACTGTAGGTTAAAGAGGTGTATGTTTAACTGAAGAAAACTCTGTGCCTTCACCCTTAACAAAGGATGAACACTTCAGGGGCAGATTTTGGTGGCTGATGAGGTCAGGCCATTACGCAGTGGAACATATTTTCAGGATTGCTATTATCATACCAATATGTTCTTAGCTCATGCTCCACAACCATATTTGCTTTGTACTCCACATAATGCTACAGTGAGACTAAACAAAAAATGGTTTCCTTGAGCAGGGACACTTCAATTGTAAGGAATTTTTCAGAATGACAGAAATGCTAACTCTAGTAGTCCATACAATTAGTTTTATTTCAGAAACACCCTTTTTCCTCTCATGAAAGTACAAGGTCAAATACTTTACAAAGAGAAGCCTTGATGGTGCTTTGTTTTTTAAGTAGAATAATTCACGCATCCTTGAGTTTCTTTAAAATGTTAAATTTAAGTTTTCCTGAAGTGAGCTTGCATAAACGACTAGCCAAGAATGTCCCCCTTGGCCAACTTCATCTCTGTTCCCTTTTGGAACAGCTCAGACAAAATAACTGAGGTTGGACAAGAGATAGGCCTTGTGAATTTGAGGTTTAATGGACACAAGAAGTACAAAACAGACAATTTTGGCAGATTTCATTGTAACACTTGAAAATGTTTGTTTTTTCTCATATCAAGGCTGCAGAGAGAGTTAGACGTGTTTGGTGAATTTGTCTCGTGCTAGAATTACACTTTCTATTTATATAATCAATGTTAGGTCAGTTGTTTATAGCAGAATTAATGGCCTTGTTTATATAGTCTTCTGCTTTTATACATATAATTCTTCTCTCCTTCCATTTTCAGGTTAGGGTTTGGTTTTGGTTTTCTTCATAACACAGAATTGAAACAAAATGTGTTGAACATGTGTGTGTTATTCCAGACTTTATTAGAATTCACTACTCATAAGAAATACAACAATATGTGGATGCACTTATGTAAACTGTGGTCAGAGGGGGTTTTTTGTGTTGGTTTTTTTTTTCATTTTCTTTTCTCATCATCGTAACTTTCTCTTCTGCCAAGATGTTTCTGGCAGTTTTTAAAAGGTTTGCCATTAAAAATATTATAGACCAAATGGTTTTTAGAAGCTTTATTGAGGGCACTACTTAAACAAAGGAAGAGTTGGCGCTGAACTCCTTTCAGCAGAACTTTGCACTGGGAAGTGTTGATATCTGGAAGGGAATAAGCAAAGACAACAAAACAGTTGGAATGACGCCTATTTCTGTTTTTAAAAGGAATTAGAAAATCACTTGTAAAGCAATTTTTTTTTGATCCTGTTCTTGTGTCACCTCAAATGTATGGAAAGATATGCCAAAGGCAAGACTCCTGCTCCCTCTCCCTCACAGTCTTATTTTTCTTTTTCCTTCTGCCTTTTCTTAAAAAAAAAAAAAAAATATATATATATATACACACACACACACACACGTATATTTTATACCATGTATTTATACCGTGTATCACATGATGAGGAACATCCAGACTATACAGCACATGCTTGAAGCAGTTATTGCCTGAACATGGGGGATAACATAGTGGAAAATTACTGGCTTTTAAATTGTTGATTAGGCTGCGACTGCTTCTGAAGAACTGCAAATCTTAGTAGGAATACACAAATACTTATTTGTGGTTTGTTTCTCCCATAAAACTACACACTCTAGACTTGATAATATTTAATAGAAGAAGTAGTATTTTAAAAGAGAAGTGTAATGGATTTGATGGCTCTGTTGTTTTTTTTTTTCCTTTCCAGAGCAAGAGTTTACTCTTTGAGAAAATCAACGGTGGTCCAAAAAGAAGAAAGAGGGTAACTATCAGAATATTTCACAGCCCCTATATAATCTAGAGACCTAACAAAAATTAAAACCATATTGTTGAAATGAAGAGATAGTCTAATGTATTTGTATTATACTTTAGATGATGTGTAAAGTCAGGGACTCTCTGTGATAAAATCCTATAGCTGGCTTCAGGACTGAACACTGGTTACAAGACTTATTTTTCAAAATAGACTCTTACCTTCAGAAGATACACTGAAGTGTAGACCATTATAAAACCTCATATTGTCTGTCTTTTAAAATTGATCCTATTTGCTTAAAACCATTTAAAATTATTTAAATAGCTCTAAAACAGAATTTGAAACTTCCTACTAAAAATATTAGTAAATTTAATTACCACTATCTATGTGTGTGAATATATTTTTGGGTGTAAATAACACTAGAAGTGGTTCTTTATCTGATCTACTTTAGATGAAACTCCTATCTCTGTGTCCCACTTGCTTGAAAGACAGAGATTAAAAGGTTTTCACTGTTCTGCTCCTGTAACAAGGAAGGCAACTGACATAGAGAGATTCTGCACAGTCTGCCTCATTAGTCCCTCTTTTTTGGTAGTCAGCCTGTCTTTTATTAAAAAAGAAAAAATCCGTTTCAGGAAAAGTTGACGTCTTTAGCTTTGCTGCTGGTGTATTATTTTTACAAAAAGGAAAAGTTTAGCTCTCTGCCAGCAAGTAGCTTTTCAAAATATGACAGCACAGTTTATATTGTAAATTAAGTAAATATAATTTAAAATAACATGCATAAGCGAAGATGATTTATTTATTTATTAACTCTCAAACTTTAAATCTTTGCTAGAAAGGGAGAAGATCAGTTGATTTTTTTTTGATTCAGACATCACTGGCAGTTGGCACTTCAACCATAAATGAATGATCTGACCTGAGCTTAGTATCTGCTTCATGCTTACATTTGATTTTTGTGTTTGTTAGTTGAAGAGTAAAAAAGGGCAGTCACCTGACTTTAATTTTTAAGTAAGTAGAATTTACTCTGGAAATAGTTCAGCAGAATATTTATTAATAGCTAGAACAGCATGTTAAAGTGGAATTCATGCAACATATACATGAGGGAAAAAAGGAAAAAAGAACATTTTTTTTCGGTGAGCTGACTGACATAATTGGATACAAAAAAAGTAGAAGCTGGAGATACTTGACAGTTATATGGCCAGGGGTAGCCCAGAATTTTGAAGGTGAATTTCTTTACAGCAGACTTATCCTCCTAGCACCAATATGTCACTTAATGCTAAATTCACTAGAATTTAAATTATTTTAGGGTAATACTGTAATGATTTAATGAACAATTCAGAATCTCCACTTTATCAGCAGAAGAGTAATCTAGAACTGTCAGCAGCAGAGTGTGTTTTTCTAGAAATCAAGAAGTCCAGTGGATTCCCCTCCTGCCTTTTGTGCTCCCTGCCACTCCTCCATGCCTTTCTGCACAGACATAGTTTTGGGATCTGGCAACACATTGATTTTTTTTGCATCTGAACTTCCCCATCTGAGGTTAAAACAAGTCCTGTGTAACAGTGTACGTAGTGACCCTGCTGTGTCTCTCCAGGACTGTAGTGGAACAGTCACAGAGGCACCACTGAAGTCTAGAAAACCACATCTTCTAAGCACATGTCCCTGTTCATGAGTTCATGTGTACCTCTGTGAGCACAGTGCAAGCCTGCTTACACATATCGGTGTGTATGGCAAAGGCATGTACTCACCATTTCCTGCTGTGTCCGCTTCTCTGCAGCACTTGCACTGCCAGACAAGGAGGTTTACAGGGACATCTAATTTTAACTAGCAGTTCTCCCCTTTTTTAAATTTCTGTGCTTGCAAACAGCCCTGTCCAAGTGTCAGGACCACTTCTGGGATCGCTAAGTTGCCGTGGGCTCAGAGCGGTGTACAAAGGTGCTCGGGGGCTTGCATTGCTTTGAGTTGTACACAGCTGCACAGGGCTAAACATATTTTAGTGAAATCAGCAAAAAGTATTTTGCTTTATATTTTGTGTTTTCTTTTGTTTATTAAGAAGGATTCAAAATTCTATGTAGTCTCATTCTCTTCAACTTTATTTCAAAATGTAGTAAGCGAGTACCATTCCAAAAAAAAAAGACCAATTAATCTTCCTTGGAATCTTCAAATAATTCCTAGAAGTTTATGCAACGGTTGAATTTCACTAAATTAACATTAAACAGAACTTCTTTAAACAAACACAAACAAATCATTTACATATGTCTTATTTCTAACAATTTAAAGCATTGGAGTTAGTTTATTTTCAAAGATTTTTCCACATTCAGTTTTGGTTCTTAATATTTTTATGTTTTCACTTGCAGCAGGCAAAACCCAAAACCCAACAGAAGTAAGCAAAAGGGCTGCTCTGTGCTATGACTAAGTAATAATGATAGCATCCACAAATCTGGAGAAACCCAAGGGTTTAAACTTGAAGACAGATAAACCCGAAATGTTTTACAGAGATCTGACAAATACTTGGGATAGCTGAAAATAAATATTTCATGCCCATTATGAATGCTCTTTTTTTATTATTATTAAGTTTTGATGAGAGAAGCACAGAAATGTCTCAAGAAGAGTAATTTCTGTGACACACAGCCTGACAAGAATCGGGAGCTACTGGAAAATGTGCATTCCTCTGAAGTTTGTGCTTAGGCAAACAGTTTTTATTAGCATCAAAATCCTTCACGCTAGAATTTTTGACTGTATCTGTGTGAAGGAGACAAAATACACTTGAATTTTGCTTACACTGACACTGTAACAGGCCAGAAAGCAGGTGTAAATGATACTTAATACTGAAGCTCCACTTAACTGCTTGCCACCTTGCAAATACAATAAATACATTTGACTCCACTAGTATAGATAAAATTCAAGCATAGGCTTTCTATGTTACTCCATCTATGATCTCCAAGCAGTTTGAGACAGGATCTGTTCATCTTCAGCCTCACGTTGTGCTGCTTGCATGGTGCAAAGTGAAGTTCAACCCTCTCCAGGAATCTTCTTTCCAGCATTCCCTTGTTCTGGCAGTGCTGTGAGAGCCATTTTCTATGCCAAAACTTTGTTTGGCTCTGCTTCTTTGCCAGCAGTTTTTTATCTCAGCATCAAGAGAGGAAGCAAGGAGGGGTTTCCTGGAGAGGAGACAGGCTGAACAAGAGGCTTTGGTCAAACTGGAATTGTGGTCCCTAATTTGTATCCCAGCACAATGTCCATTAGGGACTAGTGATTTAAGCTAAAGTTTACCTGTACTTCTCTAACAAGTTCTGTCCTGCCTCAAGAATTAGGGAGTTAGAATTGCTGTTGTTTCACTGCTGAGCTGAGGAAAGGAGGAGTGAAGCAAGAGGGTAATGTTTAATTGAGATTATTCTATATTCCTGATAGTCCTCCTTCACTTGTATTCCTTTCACTGGACTGAATTAAATTTTTGCGCCAAAAAAAAAAAATAGAAACAAAACACTGGTTGACTTCTAGATTTAATTAATCCCTGGAAGCATTTTTTTTCCTAAGACTGTAAATATCTGACAGATAAGAAATACATAAATATGTTCACTAATTCTACTTACCGTTTATCTGCTTCCCTGTTTCTAATAAGTTTAAATAATTTAAATTTTTTTCAGAGTGTGAACCCCTATCTTCAAGGACAGCGACTGGATAATGTTGTAGCAAAGAAGTCTGTTCCACAATTTTCAGATGAAGACAAAGGTCCTAAATAAGTACAATAAAAATGAAAGATAAAAACTCATGCCATCCTCCTCTAGATCACGATATTGCTTATATATAATCATCTATTAAAATCTTTGTGAATGGTTGCATGCTTATTATTTATATAATTGTAGATGAAAAACAGCTGTATTTATAACATCATGTTCTCCTAGATGATAAAAGTGTGGTTCTGCTTTTTGTTAAGTTACGGTAAAAGGACATTTCTGTTGTTTTTATTTTAGTCACTGAGCAAACTTTAAAAATGTTAGTCATTTTTGATAGCTAATGTGAGGTAACTGGTCTTAATGAGAAACTTGTAAATAGGAAGATGAAAAAAAAAAAAAGCCAAGTTTGACTCCAACATTTAATCTTAAATGTTACTATGTTTGACACATGAAAATTATAGTTTTATGTTTTGTTCACAAATATTGTTACTTAGCAAAGACAAAGTATTTATTTTACGCAGAGATTTTTGGCTTTTGGTCCATTTTAATAAACATTTAAGCAATCTACAAGGTTTGCAAAGTGACATTTTCCAAAATATTTCAGAGGCTCGTTTGTCTCTGTTATTGCTGTGCACATTTAAAAATTAAAGAACTGTTTTTGACTGTATTCACTGAAATATTTTTCTGTTAGTTTTAATCATTCCATGCCCACAGCTTTCTTGAACACTTGAACATCTTCTTTCCTTATCAATGGAAGTGTTATGTGAAAATTAATTTGCCCTGCTGTTCTTTGTCTTAGTAACTGTAGCATTTGTGCATTATAGTGTTGTTGAATTACGAGTAAAGATGAAGACATTTGTCTGTGTTAATAAGGTTGTGTCAACAACCTCTGAATCTAAATCCAGGATGTGAAGGTCATTACAGTTGATCTTCTGAAAAAATATGCTACTCTAATACCACTCGTAGCTATCATTGCTCTTGAAGTTGTTCTGGGAAGCTTAAATTGCCTTTTTGCCCCTAGGAGACTGAAGAACTTTATATTCCAGAGTTCTTCCTTTCTGAAAGATGAGAACACACCTAAATATTTCAAACCATGTGAATGGACCACTGGAATTATAGAAAACAGCATTAGCTTACAGCTGATACTACAAATAATATCAGGGAAATTGTGGGGGGGAAAAAAGTAGTTTCCTTCCCCATCCTGTAGAGAGATACAGGGAAATAATGATGACCTCTTAGAAAAAAGAAAACAAATAAGAAATTAAGGTTCCTAGCTATATAAAATTAACAGGATAGCACAAATAAAACCATTGGTGGCATTTGCTTTTTTTGTCCCATCACTTAGTTATTTGTAATAAATTATGTATGTAGAGAATTGGCCCTCTCATGCCATATATGGTAGATTGCAAAATTCTAACATTTTGGAACAGACTATCATGTCTTTCGTCATACTTCCTTTAAAAAAAAAAAAAAATCTTGAAGAGAAAAATGAATAGTATGTCATAAAGTGGAGTTTATACTCACATAAGACACAAAAATGAGGAATTTCGATGACTCACAGAGCTCCTTTGGCTTCCAGTGGCCGGAACAGGATGGGAGCAGTCTAGCCGTTCATGTGACAGAACTTGTATTCTCTGCATCTTAAGCTTACTCTTTTTATCTGCACTCCTGCTTAGTCTTCACACAGGTATTGAAAGCTTCACAGCTACAAAGGTTGCTCCAAAACTAACAAAGAGTCTATATATATCATGGCATAAATCTGACATTAAAACCTACTGATGCCCAGTGGCCCAGAGTGTGTGAAATGGTCATTCCTTCCAGCTAACCCTGCTGCCAGCCACTGATGGAGCTAAAAGGCTTCCAGGCATTTGGAGGCTAGACTGCCATTCCTAAGAAATTGGTGTTTCTTCAGATCCTTGGCTGTTCCATTGATACTTCTGAAGTAATCTGAGTTAGTTACATTCTGTCCTTATCGTCCAGTAAAATCCATTTGAATCACAAAAATGAAGCCATCATGGTGGCAATTTATTTAATATTTTAAGCTCTTTTTAAGGACAAGTGCATAATAAAATGTCTGTACAGTAAACAGGGGGCTTGAAAAGGGAAGGGCAAAAAAGCATTGCTTGCTTAATAGTATCAATAATCCCACATGTTATTTTGTGAAGCACTCCAGGTCACTCCAACCCTGTGTGGGAATGTGAAATCCAGCACTGCAGAATGGCCAGAACAAGGACACCTGGCAGGCTGCCTGCGGACTGCATGCCACCAGAGAAGCTGCCCCTCTGTGTATGATAGATCTACACAGTGCAGGCAGAGGAAAAATACCACAATTCAGACCTGGTTTTATCCTTAAATACAAGCAAAGAAAAAACCATCTTTGCACAAAACAATTACGCGTCTTACAGGAACTGTCAAGTGTGTGGTGGTGAGCAGCTGTTTGCTGTGTTCATCAGGCAGCTTGAGTGTTTCACCAGGAAGACTCTGCAGTACTATTGTGAAATTTTAATAAAATATAGCTATTGCACCATGATAATAAGATTCATTATTCTAATTGTAGTTTCATGGCAGAGCTGTCTTTTGGTACTGGAATTGGCTAGTCCCATATAGATTTAAAAAAAAAAAAAAAAAACAACGACAAAAAAACCCAAAACAAACAAACAAAAAAACAACCCAAAAAAATAACACCAACCAAAAAATCAACAAGAAAAAATCCTTGTCCCTTCTACTGTTCCAACAACAGTCCAAACATCCATATGTAGTTTTTCAAACAGAATAATCAGTGGTGGTCTTTCAGAATCAATGAACAAAGTTACCAACTATCTCACCCGACTCAGAGTTCACCAAACCAATATTTACAAGAGTGCAAATAGCTGCACATGTGTAATTGCCCTTTTACCTTTATGATGCATGTGAATTAAGGAGCATGTATACTGATATTGTTGTTTAGAATTTTCATCAAATTAAAACCTTTTAGAATATTTTAAAAACTGAAAGTGTGTTAATTATCTCTAACACATTAGAAACACAATGTGCTTGAAGGAAGCTATACAAAATAAAGTGTATTGCCCTGAAAAATTGGTTTTGTCTGGTAAAGAAATATTTATTACTCATAAAAAACCCATTAAGTAACTGATGAGAGTATTTGATTTGTGACACAAAACTTACTCTTGGGGTGCATGTGCATACCCACACATTAATACTCTTTTTAAAACATAATACAGTCTGATTATAATATCATTAGTAAATAATATAATGAGGTTAACTCACAGAAGACAATAATATAAATATGCTTAGTGAATTGCTAAGGACAGGAAAATAGAGATATACTTCTAAATACTGCCACATTTGCAATAAATGCAATAATTGCACAAATGCAATAAAACCATGCTGATATCTATGCAGCAGCTCGGGGGAAATCCAAAGAAGCTGGGTACTAGTTCTGTGATGTCGGAGTTCTGAGAGTCATTTCCAGGATTGCAAATAAAGCTGACCTGAAGCTTATTTTATCAAAATGTGATGAAGCCCATCTTATCTATTAAACGAGGGAAGGGCACAGGCAGAAAGCTTACTACCAAGTCCATTAGGTTTTTGGCTTTGTTGCCAACAGAGTTACACAAGCCCCTCCGTTTCCAAATGTCCGTAGCTGAGGAAGAAGACAGTAGCTTTTTCATGATGAAGAGGAGACTTGTCTTCAAATCAGGCCTCTAAACAGTAGGTCTGTGAAGTGTTGAAAAGGCTTTGCTTTCATTTACATGGTGTACAAAAAACTAATCTTTGAACATTTACATTTTTTTGAAAAAGCCCATATAACCACATCAACCCAAAACAAACTTGGAATGTTCTGGCCTGCTTGCTGGTAAGCTCACTAAACCAGTTCTCACCTCAGCTTGTAATGTGATAACAATTTTTATGCAATTAGTTCTTTTTTGGTGCAAATAGACAATGCCTGGATCTGTAGGACAGAGACCTTAAAGACATCTTTTCAGATTTCTGAAGTCACACACTCAGATTTATGGAAAGAGAAAGGCAAGGTAGAGGATGCTACCACAATCCCACAGAAATTTAAGATGTCCAAGGAAAGGACAGTTCCACATGATCCACAAAGGAGACTAGTATGTTCACTATTTTATTAGCCAAGTATCACTATCTGTAGGATTTAAGTTACCTCTCCATCCAAGCCAGAAGCTGTCAAGGCTATCAGGGAGAGGACATTATCTCCAATTTTGAGACACCTGAATCCAACACTTCAGGCTAGCGGAACTGACTATTAGATTGAATTATATTTCTGCCATGCTTGATACAAATAGCATGCCAATGTGATATGCCCTGAAGAGAAGACAGCAAAAACAAAATCCCAGCAGAAAAAATTGACTCCACTGCCATATGGATACACATGCATACACTTAAAAATTCAGTTTCGTTTGAAGGCATGCAATTACCTTCAGTACTCTTTAAAAAAGAATCATAGTCAGGAATTATCTTAAAGAAGAAGTGTACTTTTAAAATAAAGAATTACTGTGTCTCTTAAAATGTCTGTCACGCCTAGGGTCAATGGCAGATTCCAACCATGAGCAAAGAACGGGTTCCCTTGAAGAGCTCAGCCACTGACAGTGATCTCCTTACATGCAAACTAAATAAAAATTAAAAACAACTGTAGGCAAAGGATGTGGAATTGCCATCATGAAGGTCCCTGTCAAATGTGGCTGACTACCATAGAATTGGGAACTAACCCAAGATTTTCAAATACAAGAGAATGAAAAGGTCAAATGAACCATTTTCCAAGTACACTCATGGCCTAGGTCTACCAAGCTCAAGGCTTTTGCTGTTAGGTGAAGAATGGCATTGAGCTCCAGTTTACCATGAGAAGGAAATACGTTGTTTCAGTTGTCATGTTTGCTTTATTTATGATGATGACTGCTTTGCTGTGATTACGTGAGTCCTGATGGTTGGGAGAGCTGCTAACCATGTGTTCAACACATGGGAGCATAAAAAACATTAAATACGAGTGTCATTGCAGTAACATTATCAAATGGAACTTAAAGATCTTTAAAAAATCCCATTTTATTAATGAGGTCTGTATTTGTATGTGGGGAAGAGGTAGATATGGTAGGAATTGAGAATAGTTTCAGACTTTAAAGATTAGGTAGACCTGAATCACCTCTTTCCGTTTTATTCTGTAGTTCCTGTTACCAAAACACACAGAATGCAGCTCCTAATCCAATGCATTGTTGTCTTCTACGTTTAATCATGTGTTTCTTAATCCTACTCTGTTCTCCAAGAAAAACAGTGGTGTGAGTCAGTGGCTAAATTTCATGGTAAACTGAGTGAGGCAAAGGAGAAAACACAGGAAAAAAAAATGTGCTACTTGTTACTAGCCTCAAACTTTCGCTCCTTCCATAACCATTGTCATTCAGCTAGAGACCATTAAATGTATAAAAACTGACGCCTTTTACTCCAGATCTTTGTTCTGAACCTAACCACCATATGACAGTGTTACTTTCTTGGGAACCACTGAAGATCTCCATTACAGATGACAGGGATTTTTGGGTCTGGGCATATTTGCTAGATCACAAAAGGTGCATATGGCTTTGATGGTGAATTCAGACATCTTCAAACGAATCCTTTATTTTGAAAAAAACCCCAAACCCTAGCAGTTATTTCAGTGCAATATATATATTCTAATGCCCCAAAGTTCTCTAAAAGTGGCTGAAATTCAGGTGGGATAGCCTGTATTGGGAAATGCTGTTCTGATTCCTTAACTCAATAGAGAGCACCTTTCTACACTGGAGATATAAAATACCACACTGTAACATTTTATATTTCTAAATGGACTAAACAGACTCATGAAAGAGCGGGTTAGGCCATCCATAATTCACCATTGGTTATTTTTTCCTTTTCTTAACACTGCAACAGTGACTAAGAGTATTGCAAAACTTTGATTCCAATGAGTAGTGCAATGGCTGTAAGATTTATGGACTTGAAAGCTGTGTTATGGCACTTGAAGAAACCTGTTTTTACTGCTGCATAAACCATTGATCAAATTAAAAAAAAAAAAAAAAAAAAAAAGAAGAAGAATTTAAGTAAATTTTTTAGAAGTCAGTGTTATAACAGATAAGCATGGCTGTCATAGTTCTTGCATAGACCCTGGCTATTGCTGAATTCCCAAACCCTATGACTGAGCTGACTCTGTGCATGCCTGGGTAATGTATGTGTGCACAGGTAGAAAAGCAGAAAAGTATGTCCTGCTCCTGATTCTTTATAGCTTCATCCTGCTAATCCCTCAGTGTCTCTAGCTTTGCTGCAGCCTTTCTGGTGATTTCTGCTCTGAAGTTAAGGTGTCTTGGAAGAATTTTCAGGGACTCTCTTGAGTGTGAAGTTATCCAGCAGGCAAGCAGTATATGCCATAATGATACACATTTATTTCAGTTAAAATACATCAATTAGTAGTTGAGGCTATTTTCTAATTTCTTACCACATTGAATATTTTCTGCTGTGTTTTTACATTCTCAGCAGCAACGTTTAAGCCTTTAAAAGAACAAGAACTATCTGCAAAATTGAAGATAAGGCCTTCATAAACCTATCCCAAAATATAAGCTGCTTGTAAAAAACACTTTGTGTCTATTTTGTTGTGCATCTGGAGGTTCTTGGTATAGACGTTTACAAAACTGGGAATAATTTCCAATTAAAAGATGGACGAACAGTTGCAAAGAAGTTAAGTGCTGGCTCCAGTAAAGGCCCAAGTACCCACAGTTTGACTTGTGTCCAATGAAAATACCAAAGCCCAAGCACATGCAGCTCAAACCTTGCCACTCTTTCCTGATTCCTCAGGCACCTAAAGGCTATACACAGCTATGCTTTCCTGTAATGATGGACCTCAGGTGCCTGCACTCCTACCTCTATACATGCCTAGGACTGTTTGAGACTCAGCGAACCTTCCACAGCTCTACACCTATCTCAGTCCTAAACCCAGCCTGAATCCACAGACTTGGCAATTCTTCCCCTATATTCCCTGAGGGAGCAAGCCTGGCAACTGCTCATCTCACACATGTCTACAGGACCAGGCATTGCACGAAATACCTCAGCAGACATAGACAGTTAATTAAAGTGTCTGTAAGAGTTATG